>NC_092707.1:414784652-415057152 GCF_047496885.1 Scyliorhinus torazame
CAACACCCTCACTCACACAACACCCTCACTCACCCAACTCCCTCACTCACCCAACTCCCTCACTCACCCAACACCCTCACTCACCCAACTCCCTCACTCACCCAACTCCCTCACTCACCCAACACCCTAACTCACTCAGCACCCTCACTCACCAAACTCCCTCACTCACCAAACTCCCTCACTCACCCAAGACCCACACTCACCCAACTCCCTCACTCACCCAACTCCCTCACTCACCCAACTCCCTCACTCACTCAAGACCCTCACTCACCCAACACCCTCACTCACCCAACTGCCTCACTCACCCAACACCCTCACTCACCCAACACCCTCACTCACCCAACTCCGCTACTCACCAAACTCCCTCACTCACCCAACACCCTCACTCACCCAACTCCCTCACTCACCCAACACCCTCACTCACCCATCTCCCTCACTCACCCAACACCCTCACTCACTCAACTCCCTCACTCACCCAACACCCTCACTCACTCAAGACCCTCACTCACCCAATACCCTCACTCACCCAACTCCCTCACTCACCCAACACCCTCACTCACCCAACACCCTCACTCACCCAACACCATCACTCACCCAACTCCCTCACTCACCCAACACCCTCACTCACCCAACACCCTCACTCACCCAACACCCTCACTTACTCAACACCCTCACTCACCCAACTCCCTCAATCACCCAACTCCCTCACTCACCCAACACCCTCACTCACCCAACACCCTCACTCACCCAACACCCTCACTCACCCAACACCCTCACTCACTCAACACCCTCACTCACCCAACACCCTCACTCACCAAACTCCCTCACTCACACAACACCCTCACTCACCCAACTCCCTCACTCACCCAACTCCCTCACTCACCAAACTCCCTCACTCACCCAACACCCTCACTCACCCAACACCCTCACTCACTCAACACCCTCACTCACCCAACACCCTCACTCACCAAACTCCCTCACT
This sequence comes from Scyliorhinus torazame, assembly GCF_047496885.1. Classification (NCBI taxonomy): domain Eukaryota; kingdom Metazoa; phylum Chordata; class Chondrichthyes; order Carcharhiniformes; family Scyliorhinidae; genus Scyliorhinus; species Scyliorhinus torazame. The sequence goes on from NC_092707.1 coordinate 414,785,635, forward strand.
CACCCAACACCCTCACTCACTCAACACCCACACTCACCCAACACCCTCACTCACCCAACACCCTCACTCACTCAACACCCTCACTCACCCAACTCCCTCAATCACCCAACTCCCTCACTCACCCAACACCCTCACTCACCCAACACCCTCACCCACCCAACACCCTCACTCAGCCAACACCCTCAGTCACTCAACACCCTCACTCACCCAACACCCTCACTCACCAAACTCCCTCACTCACACAACACCATCACTCACTCAACACCCTCACTCACCCAACTCCCTCACTCACTCAACACCACCACACACCAAACACCCTCACTCACCCAACACCCTCACTCACCCAACTCCCTCACTCACACAACACCCTCACTCACTCAACACCCTCACTCACCCAACACCCTCACTCAGAAAAACTCCTTCACTCACACAACACCCTCACTCACTCAACTCCCTCACTCACCCAACACCCTCACTCACCCAACACCCTCACTCACCCAACTCCCTCACTCACCCAACACCCTCACTCACCCAACTCCCTCACTCACCAAACTCCCCCACTCACCCAACTTCCTCACTCAACCAACACCCTCACTCACCCAACACCCTCACTCACCTAACTCCCTCACTCACCCAACACCCTCACTCACCCAACACCCTCACTCACTCAACACCCTCACTCACCCTCACTCACCCAACTCCCTCACTCACCCAACACCCTCACTCACCCAACACCCTCACTCACCCAACTTCCCCACTCACCCAACACCCTCACTCACTCAACACCCTCACTCACCCAACTCCCTCACTCACCCAACTCCCTCACTCACCCAACACCCTCACTCACTCAACTCCCTCACTCACCCAAGACCCTCACTCACTCAACATCCTCACACACCCAACTCCCTCACTCACCCAACACCCTCACTCACCCATTCCCTCACTCACTCAACACCCTCACTCACCCAACCCCCTCACTCACCCAACTCCCTGACTCACCCAACACCCTCACTTACCCAACACCCTCACTCACGCTACACCCTCACTTACATAACTCCCTCACTCACCCAACACCCTCACCCACTCTAGACGCTCACTCACCCAACACCCTCACTCACCCAACTCCCTCACTCACCCAACACCCTCACTCACCCAACACCCTCACTCACTCAACACCCTCACTCACCCAACTCCCTCAATCACCCAACTCCCTCACTCACCCAACACCCTCACTCACCCAACACCCACACTCACCCAACACCCTCACTCACCCAACACCCCCACACACCAAACACCCTCCCTCACACAACACCCAACTCCCTCACTCACCAAACTCCCTCACTCACCCAACACACTGACTCACCAAACTCCCCCACTCATCCTACACCCTCACACACCCAACACCCTCACTCACCCAACTCCCTCACTCACCCAACACCCTCACTCACCAAACTCCCCCACTCACCCAACTCCCTCACTCACCCAACTCCCTCACTCACCCAACACCCTCACTCACCAAACTCCCTCACTCACCCAACTCCCTCACTCACCCAACACCCTCACTCACTCGACACCCTCACTCACCCAACACCCACACTCACCCAACACCCTCACTCACCCACCTCCCTCACTCACCCAACACCCTCACTCACCCGACTCCCTCAGTCACCCAACTCCCTCATTCACCTAACACCCTCACTCTCCCAACTCCCTCACTCACCCAACTCCCTCACTCACCCAACACCCTCACTCACCCAACTCCCTCACTCACCCAAAACCCTCACTAACTCAACACCCTCACTCACACAACTCCCTCACTCACCCAACTCCCTCACTCACCCAACTCCCTCACTCACCCAACACCCTCACTCACTCAACTCCCTCACTCACACAACATTCTCACTCACTCAACACCCTTACTCACCCAACACCCTCACTCACTCAACACCCTCACTCACTCAACACCCTCACTCACCCAACTCCCTCACTCAACACCCTCACTCACCCAACTCCCTCACTCACCCAACTCCCTCACTCACCCAACACCCACACTCACCCACCTCCCTCACTCACTCAACTCCCTCACTCACCCAACTCCCTCACTCACCCAACACCCTCACTCAATCAAGACCCTCACTCACCCAACACCCTCACTCACCCAACTGCCTCACTCACCCAACACCCTCACTCACCCAACACCCTCACTCACTCAACACCCTCACTCACCCAAATCCCTCACTCACCCAACTCCCTCACTCACCCAACACCCTCACTCACTCAACACCCTCACTCACCCAAAACCCTCACTCTCCCAACACCCTCACCCACCCAACTCCCTCACTCACCGAACACCCTCACTCACCCAACTCCCTCACTCACCAAACACCCTCACTCACTAAACACCATCACTCACCAAACTCCCCCACTCATCCTACACCCTCACGCACCCAACACCCTCACTCACCCAACTCCGCTACTCACAAAACTCCCTCACTCACCCAACACCCTCACTCACCAAACTCCCTCACTCACCCAACACCCTCACTCACCCAACACCCTCACTCACCCAACACCCTCACTCACCAAACTCCCCCAGTCACCCAAGACCCTCACTCACCCAACTCCCTCACTCACCCAACTCCCTCACTCACCCAACTCCCTCACTCACCAAACTCCCTTACTCACCCAACACCCTCACTCACCCAACACCCTCACTCACCCAACTCCGCTACTCACCAAACTCCCTCACTCACCCAACACCCTCACTCACCCAACTCCCTCACTCAACACCCTCACTCACCCAACTCCCTCACTCACCCAACACCCACACTCACCCAACACCCTCACTCACCCACCTCCCTCACTCACCCAACACCCTCACTCACCCGACTCCCTCAGTCACCCAACTCCCTCATTCACCTAACACCCTCACTCTCCCAACTCCCTCACTCACCCAACTCCCTCACTCACCCAACACCCTCACTCACCCAACTCCCTCACTCACCCAAAACCCTCACTAACTCAACACCCTCACTCACACAACTCCCTCACTCACCCAACTCCCTCACTCACCCAACTCCCTCACTCACCCAACACCCTCACTCACTCAACTCCCTCACTCACACAACATTCTCACTCACTCAACACCCTCACTCACCCAACACCCTCACTCACTCAACACCCTCACTCACTCAACACCCTCACTCACCCAACTCCCTCACTCAACACCCTCACTCACCCAACTCCCTCACTCACCCAACACCCTCACTCACCCAACTTCCCCACTCACCCAACACCCTCACTCACTCAACACCCTCACTCACCCAACTCCCTCACTCACCCAACACCCTCACTCAATCAAGACCCTCACTCACCCAACACCCTCACTCACCCAACTGCCTCACTCACCCAACACCCTCACTCACCCAACACCCTCACTCACTCAACACCCTCACTCACCCAAATCCCTCACTCACCCAACTCCCTCACTCACCCAACACCCTCACTCACTCAACACCCTCACTCACCCAAAACCCTCACTCTCCCAACACCCTCACCCACCCAACTCCCTCACTCACCGAACACCCTCACTCACCCAACTCCCTCACTCACCAAACACCCTCACTCACTAAACACCATCACTCACCAAACTCCCCCACTCATCCTACACCCTCACGCACCCAACACCCTCACTCACCCAACTCCGCTACTCACCAAACTCCCTCACTCACCCAACACCCTCACTCACCAAACTCCCTCACTCACCCAACACCCTCACTCACCCAACACCCTCACTCACCCAACACCCTCACTCACCAAACTCCCCCAGTCACCCAAGACCCTCACTCACCCAACTCCCTCACTCACCCAGCTCCCTCACTCACCCAACTCCCTCACTCACCAAACTCCCTTCCTCACCCAACACCCTCACTCACCCATCACCCTCACTCACCCAACTCCGCTACTCACCAAACTCCCTCACTCACCCAACACCCTCACTCACCCAACTCCCTCACTCTACACCCTCACTCACCCAACTCCCTCACTCACCCAACTCCCTCACTCACCCAACACCCATACTCACCCAACTCCCTCACTCACCCAACTCCCTCACTCACCCAACTCCCTCACTCACCCAACACCGTCACTCACTCAAGACCCTCACTCACCCAACACCCTCACTCACCCAACTGCCTCACTCACCCAACACCCTCACTCACTCAACACGCTCACTATCCCAGCTCCCTCACTCACCCAACTCCCTCACTCACCCAACACCCTCACTCACTCAACACCCTCACTCACCCAAAACCCTCACTCACCCAACACCCTCACTCACCCAACACCCTCCCTCTCCCAACACCCTCACCCACCCAAGTCCCTCACTCACCGAACACCCTCACTCACCCACCTCCCTCACTCACCAAACACCCTCACTCACTAAACACCCTCACTCACCAAACTCCCTCACTCACCAAACTCCCTCACTCACCCAACACCCTGACTCACCAAACTCCCCCACTCATCCTACACCCTCACGCACCCAACACCCTCACTCACCCAACTCCGCTACTCACCAAACTCCCTCACTCACCCAACACCCTCACTCACCAAACTACCTCACTCACCCAACACCCTCACTCACCCAACACCCTCAATCACCCAACACCCTCACTCACCAAACTCCCCCAGTCACCCAAGACCCTCACTCACCCAACTCCCTCACTCACCCAACTCCCTCACTCACCCAACTCCTTCACTCACCAAACTCCCTTACTCACCCAACACCCTCACTCACCCAACACCCTCACTCACCCAACTCCGCTACTCACCAAACTCCCTCACTCACCCAACACCCTCACTCACCCAACACCCTCACTCACCCAACTGCCTCACTCACCCAACACCCTCACTCACCCAACACCCTCACTCACCCAACTCCCTCACTCACCCAACACCCTCACTCACCCAACTCCCTCACTCACCCAACTCCTTCACTCACCCAACACCCTCACTCACTCAACACCCTCACTCACCAAACTCCCTCACTCACCAAACTCCCTCACTCACCCAAGACCCACACTCACCCAACACCCTCACTCACCCAACTCCCTCACTCACCAAACACCCTCACTCACTCAAGACCCTCACTCACCCAACACCCTCACTCATCCAACTGCCTCACTCACCCAACACCCTCACTCACCCAACACCCTCACTCACTCAACACCCTCACTCATCCAACTCCCTCACTCACCCTACTCCCTCAATCACCCAACACCCTCACTCACTCAACACCCTCACTCACCCAACACCCTCACTCTCCCAACACCCTCACTCACACAACACCCTCACTCACCCAGCACCCTTACTCACGCAACTCCCTCTCTCACCAAACACCCTCACTCACAAAACTCCCTCAATCACCAAACTCCCTCACTCAAGCAACACCCTGACTCAAGAAACTCCCTCACTCACCCAACACCCTCACTCACCCAACTCCGCTACTCACCAAACTCCCTCACTCACCCAACACCCTGACTCACCCAACTCCCTCACTCACCCAACATCCTCACTCACCCAACTCCCTCACTCACCCAACACCCTCACTCACTCAACTCCCTCACTCACCCAACACCCTCACTCACTCAAGACCCTCACTCACCCAATACCCTCACTCACCCAACTCCCTCACTCACCCAACACCCTCACTCACCCAACACCCTCACTCACCCAACACCATCACTCACCCAACTCCCTCACTCAGCCAACACCCTCACTCACCCAACACCCTCACTCACCCAACACCCTCACTTACTCAACACCCTCACTCACCCAACTCCCTCAATCACCCAACTCCCTCACTCACCCAACACCCTCACTCACCCAACACCCTCACTCACCCAACACCCTCAGTCACTCAACACCCTCACTCACCCAACACCCTCACTCACCAAACTCCCTCACTCACACAACACCATCACTCACTCAACACCCTCACTCACCCAACTCCCTCACTCACTCAACACCCCCACACACCAAACACCCTCACTCACCCAACACCCTCACTCACCCAACTCCCTCACTCACACAACACCCTCACTCACTCAACACCCTCACTCACCCAACACCCTCACTCAGAAAAACTCCTTCACTCACACAACACCCTCACTCACTCAACTCCCTCACTCACCCAACACCCTCACTCACCCAACACCCTCACTCACCCAACTCCCTCACTCACCCAACACCCTCACTCACCCAACTCCCTCACTCACCAAACTCCCCCACTCACCCAACTTCCTCACTCAACCAACACCCTCACTCACCCAACACCCTCACTCACCTAACTCCCTCACTCACCCAACACCCTCACTCACCCAACACCCTCACTCACTCAACACCATCACTCACCCTCACTCACCCAACTCCCTCACTCACCCAACACCCTCACTCACCCAACACCCTCACTCACCCAACTTCCCCACTCACCCAACACCCTCACTCACTCAACACCCTCACTCACCCAACTCCCTCACTCACCCAACTCCCTCACTCACCCAACACCCTCACTCACTCAACTCCCTCACTCACCCAAGACCCTCACTCACTCAACATCCTCACACACCCAACTCCCTCACTCACCCAACACCCTCACTCACCCATTCCCTCACTCACTCAACACCCTCACTCACCCAACCCCCTCACTCACCCAACTCCCTGACTCACCCAACACCCTCACTCACCCAACTCCCTCACTCACCCAACTCCCTCACTCACCCAACACCCTCACTCACCCACCACCCTCACTCACCAAACACCCTCACTCACTAAACACCCTCACTCACCAAACTCCCTCACTCACCAAACTCCCTCACTCACCCAACACCCTGACTCACCAAACTCCCCCACTCATCCTACACCCTCACGCACCCAACACCCTCACTCACCCAACTCCGCTACTCACCAAACTCCCTCACTCACTCAACACCCTCACTCACCAAACTCCCTCACTCACCCAACACCCTCACTCACCCAACACCCTCAATCACCCAACACCCTCACTCACCAAACTCCCCCAGTCACCCAAGACCCTCACTCACCCAACTCCCTCACTCACCCAACTCCCTCACTCACCCAACTCCCTCACTCACCAAACTCCCTTACTCACCCAACACCCTCACTCACCCAACAACCTCACTCACCCAACTCCGCTACTCACCAAACTCCCTCACTCACCCAACACCCTCACTCACCCAACACCCTCACTCACCCAACTGCCTCACTCACCCAACACCCTCACTCACCCAACACCCTCACTCACCCAACTCCCTCACTCACCCAACACCCTCACTCACCCAACTCCCTCACTCACCCAACTCCTTCACTCACCCAACACCCTCACTCACTCAACACCCTCACTCACCAAACTCCCTCACTCACCAAACTCCCTCACTCACCCAAGACCCACACTCACCCAACACCCTCACTCACCCAACTCCCTCACTCACCAAACACCCTCACACACTCAAGACCCTCACTCACCCAACACCCTCACTCATCCAACTGCCTCACTCACCCAACACCCTCACTCACCCAACACCCTCACTCACTCAACACCCTCACTCATCCAACTCCCTCACTCACCCTACTCCCTCAATCACCCAACACCCTCACTCACTCAACACCCTCACTCACCCAACACCCTCACTCTCCCAACACCCTCACTCACACAACACCCTCACTCACCCAACACCCTTACTCAAGCAACTCCCTCTCTCACCAAACACCCTCACTCACAAAACTCCCTCAATCACCAAACTCCCTCACTCAAGCAACACCCTGACTCACCAAACTCCCTCACTCACCCAACACCCTCACTCACCCAACTCCGCTACTCACCAAACTCCCTCACTCACCCAACACCCTGACTCACCCAACTCCCTCACTCACCCAACATCCTCACTCACCCAACTCCCTCACTCACCCAACACCCTCACTCACTCAACTCCCTCACTCACCCAACGCCCTCACTCACTCAAGACCCTCACTCACCCAATACCCTCACTCACCCAACTCCCTCACTCACCCAACACCCTCACTCACCCAACACCCTCACTCACCCAACACCATCACTCACCCAACTCCCTCACTCAGCCAACACGCTCACTCACCCAACACCCTCACTCACCCAACACCCTCACTTACTCAACACCCTCACTCACCCAACTCCCTCAATCACCCAACTCCCTCACTCACCCAACACCCTCACTCACCCAACACCCTCAGGCACTCAACACCCTCACTCACCCAACACCCTCACTCACCAAACTCCCTCACTCACACAACACCATCACTCACTCAACACCCTCACTCACCCAACTCCCTCACTCACTCAACACCCCCACACACCAAACACCCTCACTCACCCAACACCCTCACTCACCCAACTCCCTCACTCACACAACACCCTCACTCACTCAACACCCTCACTCACCCAACACCCTCACTCAGAAAAACTCCTTCACTCACACAACACCCTCACTCACTCAACTCCCTCACTCACCCAACACCCTCACTCACCCAACACCCTCACTCACCCAACTCCCTCACTCACCCAACACCCTCACTCACCCAACTCCCTCACTCACCAAACTCCCCCACTCACCCAACTTCCTCACTCAACCAACACCCTCACTCACCCAACACCCTCACTCACCTAACTCCCTCACTCACCCAACACCCTCACTCACCCAACACCCTCACTCACTCAACACCCTCACTCACCCTCACTCACCCAACTCCCTCACTCACCCAACACCCTCACTCACCCAACACCCTCACTCACCCAACTTCCCCACTCACCCAACACCCTCACTCACTCAACACCCTCACTCACCCAACTCCCTCACTCACCCAACTCCCTCACTCACCCAACACCCTCACTCACTCAACTCCCTCACTCACCCAAGACCCTCACTCACTCAACATCCTCACACACCCAACTCCCTCACTCACCCAACACCCTCACTCACCCATTCCCTCACTCACTCAACACCCTCACTCACCCAACCCCCTCACTCACCCAACTCCCTGACTCACCCAACACCCTCACTCACCCAACACCCTCACTCACGCTACACCCTCACTTACATAACTCCCTCACTCACCCAACACCCTCACCCACTCTAGACGCTCACTCACCCAACACCCTCACTCACCCAACTCCCTCACTCACCCAACACCCTCACTCACCCAACACCCTCACTCACTCAACACCCTCACTCACCCAACTCCCTCAATCACCCAACTCCCTCACTCACCCAACACCCTCACTCACCCAACACCCACACTCACCCAACACCCTCACTCGCCCAACACCCCCACACACCAAACACCCTCCCTCACACAACACCCAACTCCCTCACTCACCAAACTCCCTCACTCACCCAACACACTGACTCACCAAACTCCCCCACTCATCCTACACCCTCACACACCCAACACCCTCACTCACCCAACTCCCTCACTCACCCAACACCCTCACTCACCAAACTCCCCCACTCACCCAACTCCCTCACTCACCCAACTCCCTCACTCACCCAACACCCTCACTCACCAAACTCCCTCACTCACCCAACTCCCTCACTCACCCAACACCCTCACTCACTCGACACCCTCACTCACCCAACACCCACACTCACCCAACACCCTCACTCACCCACCTCCCTCACTCACCCAACACCCTCACTCACCCGACTCCCTCAGTCACCCAACTCCCTCATTCACCTAACACCCTCACTCTCCCAACTCCCTCACTCACCCAACTCCCTCACTCACCCAACACCCTCATTCACCCAACTCCCTCACTCACCCAACACCCTCACTAACTCAACACCCTCACTGACACAACTCCCTCACTCACCCAACTCCCTCACTCACCCAACTCCCTCACTCACCCAACACCCTCACTCACTCAACTCCCTCACTCACACAACATTCTCACTCACTCAACACCCTCACTCACCCAACACCCTCACTCACTCAACACCCTCACTCACTCAACACCCTCACTCACCCAACTCCCTCACTCAACACCCTCACTCACCCAACTCCCTCACTCACCCAACTCCCTCACTCACCCAACACCCACACTCACCCAACTCCCTCACTCACTCAACTCCCTCATTCACCCAACTCCCTCACTCACCCAACACCCTCACTCAATCAAGACCCTCACTCACCCAACACCCTCACTCACCCAACTGCCTCACTCATCCAACACCCTCACTCACCCAACACCCTCACTCACTCAACACCCCCACACACCAAACACCCTCACTCACCCAACACCCTCACTCACCCAACTCCCTCACTCACACAACACCCTCACTCACTCAACACCCTCACTCACCCAACACCCTCACTCAGAAAAACTCCTTCACTCACACAACACCCTCACTCACTCAACTCCCTCACTCACCCAACACCCTCACTCACCCAACACCCTCACTCACCCAACTCCCTCACTCACCCAACACCCTCACTCACCCAACTCCCTCACTCACCAAACTCCCCCACTCACCCAACTTCCTCACTCAACCAACACCCTCACTCACCCAACACCCTCACTCACCTAACTCCCTCACTCACCCAACACCCTCACTCACCCAACACCCTCACTCACTCAACACCCTCACTCACCCTCACTCACCCAACTCCCTCACTCACCCAACACCCTCACTCACCCAACACCCTCACTCACCCAACTTCCCCACTCACCCAACACCCTCACTCACTCAACACCCTCACTCACCCAACTCCCTCACTCACCCAACTCCCTCACTCACCCAACACCCTCACTCACTCAACTCCCTCACTCACCCAAGACCCTCACTCACTCAACATCCTCACACACCCAACTCCCTCACTCACCCAACACCCTCACTCACCCATTCCCTCACTCACTCAACACCCTCACTCACCCAACCCCCTCACTCACCCAACTCCCTGACTCACCCAACACCCTCACTCACCCAACTCCCTCACTCACCCAACTCCCTCACTCACCCAACACCCTCACTCACCCACCACCCTCACTCACCAAACACCCTCACTCACTAAACACCCTCACTCACCAAACTCCCTCACTCACCAAACTCCCTCACTCACCCAACACCCTGACTCACCAAACTCCCCCACTCATCCTACACCCTCACGCACCCAACACCCTCACTCACCCAACTCCGCTACTCACCAAACTCCCTCACTCACTCAACACCCTCACTCACCAAACTCCCTCACTCACCCAACACCCTCACTCACCCAACACCATCAATCACCCAACTCCCTCACTCACCAAACTCCCCCAGTCACCCAAGACCCTCACTCACCCAACTCCCTCACTCACCCAACTCCCTCACTCACCCAACTCCCTCACTCACCAAACTCCCTTACTCACCCAACACCCTCACTCACCCAACAACCTCACTCACCCAACTCCGCTACTCACCAAACTCCCTCACTCACCCAACACCCTCACTCACCCAACACCCTCACTCACCCAACTGCCTCACTCACCCAACACCCTCACTCACCCAACACCCTCACTCACCCAACTCCCTCACTCACCCAACACCCTCACTCACCCAACTCCCTCACTCACCCAACTCCTTCACTCACCCAACACCCTCACTCACTCAACACCCTCACTCACCAAACTCCCTAACTCACCAAACTCCCTCACTCACCCAAGACCCACACTCACCCAACACCCTCACTCACCCAACTCCCTCACTCACCAAACACCCTCACTCACTCAAGACCCTCACTCACCCAACACCCTCACTCATCCAACTGCCTCACTCACCCGACACCCTCACTCACCCAACACCCTCACTCACTCAACACCCTCACTCATCCAACTCCCTCACTCACCCTACTCCCTCAATCACCCAACACCCTCACTCACTCAACACCCTCACTCACCCAACACCCTCACTCTCCCAACACCCTCACTCACACAACACCCTCACTCACCCAACACCCTTACTCACGCAACTCCCTCTCTCACCAAACACCCTCACTCACAAAACTCCCTCAATCACCAAACTCCCTCACTCAAGCAACACCCTGACTCACCAAACTCCATCACTCACCCAACACCCTCACTCACCCAACTCCGCTACTCACCAAACTCCCTCACTCACCCAACACCCTGACTCACCCAACTCCCTCACTCACCCAACATCCTCACTCACCCAACTCCCTCACTCACCCAACACCCTCACTCACTCAACTCCCTCACTCACCCAACGCCCTCACTCACTCAAGACCCTCACTCACCCAATACCCTCACTCACCCAACTCCCTCACTCACCCAACACCCTCACTCACCCAACACCCTCACTCACCCAACACCATCACTCACCCAACTCCCTCACTCAGCCAACACGCTCACTCACCCAACACCCTCACTCACCCAACACCCTCACTTACTCAACACCCTCACTCACCCAACTCCCTCAATCACCCAACTCCCTCACTCACCCAACACCCTCACTCACCCAACACCCTCACTCACCCAACACCCTCAGGCACTCAACACCCTCACTCACCCAACACCCTCACTCACCAAACTCCCTCACTCACACAACACCATCACTCACTCAACACCCTCACTCACCCAACTCCCTCACTCACTCAACACCCCCACACACCAAACACCCTCACTCACCCAACACCCTCACTCACCCAACTCCCTCACTCACACAACACCCTCACTCACTCAACACCCTCACTCACCCAACACCCTCACTCAGAAAAACTCCTTCACTCACACAACACCCTCACTCACTCAACTCCCTCACTCACCCAACACCCTCACTCACCCAACACCCTCACTCACCCAACTCCCTCACTCACCCAACACCCTCACTCACCCAACTCCCTCACTCACCAAACTCCCCCACTCACCCAACTTCCTCACTCAACCAACACCCTCACTCACCCAACACCCTCACTCACCTAACTCCCTCACTCACCCAACACCCTCACTCACCCAACACCCTCACTCACTCAACACCCTCACTCACCCTCACTCACCCAACTCCCTCACTCACCCAACACCCTCACTCACCCAACACCCTCACTCACCCAACTTCCCCACTCACCCAACACCCTCACTCACTCAACACCCTCACTCACCCAACTCCCTCACTCACCCAACTCCCTCACTCACCCAACACCCTCACTCACTCAACTCCCTCACTCACCCAAGACCCTCACTCACTCAACATCCTCACACACCCAACTCCCTCACTCACCCAACACCCTCACTCACCCATTCCCTCACTCACTCAACACCCTCACTCACCCAACCCCCTCACTCACCCAACTCCCTGACTCACCCAACACCCTCACTCACCCAACACCCTCACTCACGCTACACCCTCACTTACATAACTCCCTCACTCACCCAACACCCTCACCCACTCTAGACGCTCACTCACCCAACACCCTCACTCACCCAACTCCCTCACTCACCCAACACCCTCACTCACCCAACACCCTCACTCACTCAACACCCTCACTCACCCAACTCCCTCAATCACCCAACTCCCTCACTCACCCAACACCCTCACTCACCCAACACCCACACTCACCCAACACCCTCACTCGCCCAACACCCCCACACACCAAACACCCTCCCTCACACAACACCCAACTCCCTCACTCACCAAACTCCCTCACTCACCCAACACACTGACTCACCAAACTCCCCCACTCATCCTACACCCTCACACACCCAACACCCTCACTCACCCAACTCCCTCACTCACCCAACACCCTCACTCACCAAACTCCCCCACTCACCCAACTCCCTCACTCACCCAACTCCCTCACTCACCCAACACCCTCACTCACCAAACTCCCTCACTCACCCAACTCCCTCACTCACCCAACACACTCACTCACTCGACACCCTCACTCACCCAACACCCACACTCACCCAACACCCTCACTCACCCACCTCCCTCACTCACCCAACACCCTCACTCACCCGACTCCCTCAGTCACCCAACTCCCTCATTCACCTAACACCCTCACTCTCCCAACTCCCTCACTCACCCAACTCCCTCACTCACCCAACACCCTCATTCACCCAACTCCCTCACTCACCCAACACCCTCACTAACTCAACACCCTCACTGACACAACTCCCTCACTCACCCAACTCCCTCACTCACCCAACTCCCTCACTCACCCAACACCCTCACTCACTCAACTCCCTCACTCACACAACATTCTCACTCACTCAACACCCTCACTCACCCAACACCCTCACTCACTCAACACCCTCACTCACTCAACACCCTCACTCACCCAACTCCCTCACTCAACACCCTCACTCACCCAACTCCCTCACTCACCCAACTCCCTCACTCACCCAACACCCACACTCACCCAACTCCCTCACTCACTCAACTCCCTCATTCACCCAACTCCCTCACTCACCCAACACCCTCACTCAATCAAGACCCTCACTCACCCAACACCCTCACTCACCCAACTGCCTCACTCATCCAACACCCTCACTCACCCAACACCCTCACTCACTCAACACCCTCACTCACCCAAATCCCTCACTCACCCAACTCCCTCACTCACCCAACACCCTCACTCACTCAACACCCTCACTCACCCAAAACCCTCACTCTCCCAAAACCCTCACCCACCCAACTCCCTCACTCACCGAACACCCTCACTCACCCAACTCCCTCACTCACCAAACACCCTCACTCACTAAACACCCTCACTCACCAAACTCCCCCACTCATCCTACACCCTCACGCACCCAACACCCTCACTCACCCAACTCCGCTACTCACCAAACTCCCTCACTCACCCAACACCCTCACTCAAACTCCCTCACTCACCCAACACCCTCACTCACCCAACACCCTCACTCACCCAACACCCTCACTCACCAAACTCTCCTAGTCACCCAAGACCCTCACTCACCCAACTCCCTCACTCACCCAACTCCCTCACTCACCCAACTCCCTCACTCACCAAACTCCCTTACTCACCCAACACCCTCACTCACCCAACACCCTCACTCACCCAACTCCGCTACTCACCAAACTCCCTCACTCACCCAACACCCTCACTCACCCAACTCCCTCACTCACCCATCTCCCTCACTCACCCAACGCCCTCACTCACCAAACTCCCTCACTCACCCAACACCCTCACTCACCCAACTGCCTCACTCACCCAACACCCTCACTCACCCAACACCCTCACTCACCCAACTCCCTCACTCAACCAACTCCCTCACTCACCCAACACCCTCACTCACCCAACTCCCTCACTCACCCAACTCCCTCACTCACCCAACACCCTAACTCACTCAACACCCTCACTCACCAAACTCCCTCACTCACCAAACTCCCTCACTCACCCAAGACCCACACTCACCCAACTCCCTCACTCACCCAACTCCCTCACTCACCCAACTCCCTCACTCACCCAACACCCTCACTCACTCAAGACCCTCACTCACCCAACACCCTCACTCACCCAACTGCCTCACTCACCCAACACCCTCACTCACCCAACACCCTCACTCACCCAACTCCGCTACTCACCAAACTCCCTCACTCACCCAACACCCTCACTCACCCAACTCCCTCACTCACCCAACACCCTCACTCACCCATCTCCCTCACTCACCCAACACCCTCACTCACTCAACTCCCTCACTCACCCAACACCCTCACTCACTCAAGACCCTCACTCACCCAATACCCTCACTCACCCAACTCCCTCACTCACCCAACACCCTCACTCACCCAACACCCTCACTCACCCAACACCATCACTCACCCAACTCCCTCACTCACCCAACACCCTCACTCACCCAACACCCTCATTCACCCCACATCCTCACTTACTCAACACCCTCACTCACCCAACTCCCTCAATCACCCAACTCCCTCACTCACCCAACACCCTCACTCACCCAACACCCTCACTCACCCAACACCCTCACTCACCCAACACCCTCACTCACTCAACACCCTCACTCACCAAACTCCCTCACTCACACAACACCCTCACTCACCCAACTCCCTCACTCACCCAACTCCCTCACTCACCAAACTCCCTCACTCACCCAACACCCTCACTCACCCAACACCCTCACTCACTCAACACCCTCACTCACCCAACACCCTCACTCACCAAACTCCCTCACTCACCCAACACCCTCACTCACTCAACACCCACACTCACCCAACACCCTCACTCACCCAACACCCTCACTCACTCAACACCCTCACTCACCCAACTCCCTCAATCACCCAACTCCCTCACTCACCCAACACCCTCACTCACCCAACACCCTCACCCACCCAACACCCTCACTCACCCAACACCCTCAGTCACTCAACATCCTCACACACCCAACTCCCTCACTCACCCAACACCCTCACTCACCCATTCCCTCACTCACTCAACACCCTCACTCACCCAACCCCCTCACTCACCCAACTCCCTGACTCACCCAACACCCTCACTCACCCAACACCCTCACTCACGCTACACCCTCACTTACATAACTCCCTCACTCACCCAACACCCTCACCCACTCTAGACGCTCACTCACCCAACACCCTCACTCACCCAACTCCCTCACTCACCCAACACCCTCACTCACCCAACACCCTCACTCACTCAACACCCTCACTCACCCAACTCCCTCAATCACCCAACTCCCTCACTCACCCAACACCCTCACTCACCCAACACCCACACTCACCCAACACCCTCACTCGCCCAACACCCCCACACACCAAACACCCTCCCTCACACAACACCCAACTCCCTCACTCACCAAACTCCCTCACTCACCCAACACACTGACTCACCAAACTCCCCCACTCATCCTACACCCTCACACACCCAACACCCTCACTCACCCAACTCCCTCACTCACCCAACACCCTCACTCACCAAACTCCCCCACTCACCCAACTCCCTCACTCACCCAACTCCCTCACTCACCCAACACCCTCACTCACCAAACTCCCTCACTCACCCAACTCCCTCACTCACCCAACACCCTCACTCACTCGACACCCTCACTCACCCAACACCCACACTCACCCAACACCCTCACTCACCCACCTCCCTCACTCACCCAACACCCTCACTCACCCGACTCCCTCAGTCACCCAACTCCCTCATTCACCTAACACCCTCACTCTCCCAACACCCTCACTCACCCAACTCCCTCACTCACCCAACACCCTCACTAACTCAACACCCTCACTGACACAACTCCCTCACTCACCCAACTCCCTCACTCACCCAACTCCCTCACTCACCCAACACCCTCACTCACTCAACTCCCTCACTCACACAACATTCTCACTCACTCAACACCCTCACTCACCCAACATCCTCACTCACTCAACACCCTCACTCACTCAACACCCTCACTCACCCAACTCACTCACTCAACACCCTCACTCACCCAACTCCCTCACTCACCCAACTCCCTCACTCACCCAACACCCACACTCACCCAACTCCCTCACTCACTCAACTCCCTCACTCACCCAACTCCCTCACTCACCCAACACCCTCACTCAATCAAGACCCTCACTCACCCAACACCCTCACTCACCCAACTGCCTCACTCATCCAACACCCTCACTCACCCAACACCCTCACTCACCCAACACCCTCACTCACCCAACACCCTCACTCACTCAACACCCTCACTCACCCAACTCCCTCAATCACCCAACTCCCTCACTCACCCAACACCCTCACTCACCCAACACCCACACTCACCCAACACCCTCACTCGCCCAACACCCCCACACACCAAACACCCTCCCTCACACAACACCCAACTCCCTCACTCACCAAACTCCCTCACTCACCCAACACACTGACTCACCAAACTCCCCCACTCATCCTACACCCTCACACACCCAACACCCTCACTCACCCAACTCCCTCACTCACCCAACACCCTCACTCACCAAACTCCCCCACTCACCCAACTCCCTCACTCACCCAACTCCCTCACTCACCCAACACCCTCACTCACCAAACTCCCTCACTCACCCAACTCCCTCACTCACCCAACACCCTCACTCACTCGACACCCTCACTCACCCAACACCCACACTCACCCAACACCCTCACTCACCCACCTCCCTCACTCACCCAACACCCTCACTCACCCGACTCCCTCAGTCACCCAACTCCCTCATTCACCTAACACCCTCACTCTCCCAACACCCTCACTCACCCAACTCCCTCACTCACCCAACACCCTCACTAACTCAACACCCTCACTGACACAACTCCCTCACTCACCCAACTCCCTCACTCACCCAACTCCCTCACTCACCCAACACCCTCACTCACTCAACACCCTCACTCTCCCAACACCCTCACTCACTCAACACCCTCACTCACTCAACACCCTCACTCACCCAACTCCCTCACTCAACACCCTCACTCACCCAACTCCCTCACTCACCCAACTCCCTCACTCACCCAACACCCACACTCACCCAACTCCCTCACTCACTCAACTCCCTCACTCACCCAACTCCCTCACTCACCCAACACCCTCACTCAATCAAGACCCTCACTCACCCAACACCCTCACTCACCCAACTGCCTCACTCATCCAACACCCTCACTCACCCAACACCCTCACTCACTCAACACCCTCACTCACCCAAATCCCTCACTCACCCAACTCCCTCACTCACCCAACACCCTCACTCACTCAACACCCTCACTCACCCAAAACCCTCACTCTCCCAACACCCTCACCCACCCAACTCCCTCACTCACCGAACACCCTCACTCACCCAACTCCCTCACTCACCAAACACCCTCACTCACTAAACACCCTCACTCACCAAACTCCCCCACTCATCCTACACCCTCACGCACCCAACACCCTCACTCACCCAACTCCGCTACTCACCAAACTCCCTCACTCACCCAACACCCTCACTCACCAAACTCCCTCACTCACCCAACACCCTCACTCACCCAACACCCTCACTCACCCAACACCCTCACTCACCAAACTCCCCCAGTCACCCAAGACCCTCACTCACCCAACTCCCTCACTCACCCAACTCCCTCACTCACCCAACTCCCTCACTCACCAAACTCCCTTACTCACCCAACACCCTCACTCACCCAACACCCTCACTCACCCAACTCCGCTACCCACCAAACTCCCTCACTCACCCAACACCCTCACTCACCCAACTCCCTCACTCACCCAACTCCCTCACTC
The DNA here is from genome assembly GCF_047496885.1 of Scyliorhinus torazame. Classification (NCBI taxonomy): domain Eukaryota; kingdom Metazoa; phylum Chordata; class Chondrichthyes; order Carcharhiniformes; family Scyliorhinidae; genus Scyliorhinus; species Scyliorhinus torazame. The sequence continues at coordinate 414,804,980 of NC_092707.1, forward strand.
ACCCAACGCCCTCACTCACCAAACTCCCTCACTCACCCAACACCCTCACTCACCCAACTGCCTCACTCACCCAACACCCTCACTCACCCAACACCCTCACTCACCCAACTCCCTCACTCACCCAACTCCCTCACTCACCCAACACCCTCACTCACCCAACTCCCTCACTCACCCAACTCCCTCACTCACCCAACACCCTAACTCACTCAACACCCTCACTCACCAAACTCCCTCACTCACCAAACTCCCTCACTCACCCAAGACCCACACTCACCCAACTCCCTCACTCACCCAACTCCCTCTCTCACCCAACTCCCTCACTCACCCAACACCCTCACTCACTCAAGACCCTCACTCACCCAACACCCTCACTCACCCAACTGCCTCACTCACCCAACACCCTCACTCACCCAACACCCTCACTCACCCAACTCCGCTACTCACCAAACTCCCTCACTCACCCAACACCCTCACTCACCCAACTCCCTCACTCACCCAACACCCTCACTCACCCATCTCCGTCACTCACCCAACACCCTCACTCACTCAACTCCCTCACTCACCCAACACCCTCACTCACTCAAGACCCTCACTCACCCAATACCCTCACTCACCCAACTCCCTCACTCACCCAACACCCACACTCACCCAACACCCTCACTCACCCAACACCATCACTCACCCAACTCCCTCACTCACCCAACACCCTCACTCACCCAACACCCTCACTCACCCAACACCCTCACTTACTCAACACCCTCACTCACCCAACTCCCTCAATCACCCAACTCCCTCACTCATCCAACACACTCACTCACCCAACACCCTCACTCACCCAACACCCTCACTCACCCAACACCCTCACTCACTCAACACCCTCACTCACCCAACACCCTCACTCACCAAACTCCCTCACTCACACAACACCCTCACTCACCCAACTCCCTCACTCACCCAACTCCCTCACTCACCAAACTCCCTCACTCACCCAACACCCTCACTCACCCAACACCCTCACTCACTCAACACCCTCACTCACCAAACACCCTCACTCACCAAACTCCCTCACTCACCCAACACCCTCACTCACTCAACACCCACACTCACCCAACACCCTCACTCACCCAACACCCTCACTCACTCAACACCCTCACTCACCCAACTCCCTCAATCACCCAACTCCCTCACTCACCCAACACCCTCACTCACCCAACACCCTCACCCACCCAACACCCTCACTCACCCAACACCCTCAGTCACTCAACACCCTCACTCACCCAACACCCTCACTCACCAAACTCCCTCACTCACACAACACCATCACTCACTCAACACCCTCACTCACCCAACTCCCTCACTCACTCAACACCCCCACACACCAAACACCCTCACTCACCCAACACCCTCACTCACCCAACTCCCTCACTCACACAACACCCTCACTCACTCAACACCCTCACTCACCCAACACCCTCACTCAGAAAAACTCCTTCACTCACACAACACCCTCACTCACTCAACTCCCTCACTCACCCAACACCCTCACTCACCCAACACCCTCACTCACCCAACTCCCTCACTCACCCAACACCCTCACTCACCCAACTCCCTCACTCACCAAACTCCCCCACTCACCCAACTTCCTCACTCAACCAACACCCTCACTCACCCAACACCCTCACTCACCTAACTCCCTCACTCACCCAACACCCTCACTCACCCAACACCCTCACTCACTCAACACCCTCACTCACCCTCACTCACCCAACTCCCTCACTCACCCAACACCCTCACTCACCCAACACCCTCACTCACCCAACTTCCCCACTCACCCAACACCCTCACTCACTCAACACCCTCACTCACCCAACTCCCTCACTCACCCAACTCCCTCACTCACCCAACACCCTCACTCACTCAACTCCCTCACTCACCCAAGACCCTCACTCACTCAACATCCTCACACACCCAAATCCCTCACTCACCCAACACCCTCACTCACCCATTCCCTCACTCACTCAACACCCTCACTCACCCAACCCCCTCACTCACCCAACTCCCTGACTCACCCAACACCCTCACTCACCCAACACCCTCACTCACGCTACACGCTCACTTACATAACTCCCTCACTCACCCAACACCCTCACCCACTCTAGACGCTCACTCACCCAACACCCTCACTCACCCAACTCCCTCACTCACCCAACACCCTCACTCACCCAACACCCTCACTCACTCAACACCCTCACTCACCTAACTCCCTCAATCACCCAACTCCCTCACTCACCCAACACCCTCACTCACCCAACACCCACACTCACCCAACACCCTCACTCGCCCAACACCCCCACACACCAAACACCCTCCCTCACACAACACCCAACTCCCTCACTCACCAAACTCCCTCACTCACCCAACACACTGACTCACCAAACTCCCCCACTCATCCTACACCCTCACACACCCAACACCCTCACTCACCCAACTCCCTCACTCACCCAACACCCACACTCACCAAACTCCCCCACTCACCCAACTCCCTCACTCACCCTACTCGCTCACTCACCCAACACCCTCACTCACCAAACTCCCACACTCACCCAACTCCCTCACTCACCCAACACCCTCACTCACTCGACACCCTCACTCACCCAACACCCACACTCACCCAACACCCTCACTCACCCACCTCCCTCACTCACCCAACACCCTCACTCACCCGACTCCCTCAGTCACCCAACTCCCTCATTCACCTAACACCCTCACTCTCCCAACTCCCTCACTCACCCAACTCCCTCACTCACCCAACACCCTCACTCACCCAACTCCCTCACTCACCCAACACCCTTACTAACTCAACACCCTCACTGACACAACTCCCTCACTCACCCAACTCCCTCACTCACCCAACTCCCTCACTCACCCAACACCCTCACTCGCTCAACTCCCTCACTCACACAACATTCTCACTCACTCAAAACCCTCACTCACCCAACACCCTCACTCACTCAACACCCTCACTCACTCAACACCCTCACTCACCCAACTCCCTCACTCAACACCCTCACTCACCCAACTCCCTCACTCACCCAACTCCCTCACTCACCCAATACCCACACTCACCCAACTCCCTCACTCACTCAACTCCCTCACTCACCCAACTCCCTCACTCACCCAACACCCTCACTCAATCAAGACCCTCACTCACCCAACACCGTCACTCACCCAACTCCCTCACTCACCCAACTCTCTCACTCACCCAACTCCCTCACTCACCCAACACCCTCACTCACCCAACTCCCTCACTCACCCAATTCCCACACTCACCCAACTCCCTCACTCACCCAACACCCTCACTCACCCAACACCCTCAGTCACTCAACACCCTCACTCACCCAACACCCTCACTCACCAAACTCCCTCACTCACACAACACCATCACTCACTCAACACCCTCACTCACCCAACTCCCTCACTCACTCAACACCCCCACACACCAAACACCCTCACTCACCCAACACCCTCACTCACCCAACTCCCTCACTCACACAACACCCTCACTCACTCAACACCCTCACTCACCCAACACCCTCACTCAGAAAAACTCCTTCACTCACACAACACCCTCACTCACTCAACTCCCTCACTCACCCAACACCCTCACTCACCCAACACCCTCACTCACCCAACTCCCTCACTCACCCAACACCCTCACTCACCCAACTCCCTCACTCACCAAACTCCCCCACTCACCCAACTTCCTCACTCAACCAACACCCTCACTCACCCAACACCCTCACTCACCTAACTCCCTCACTCACCCAACACCCTCACTCACCCAACACCCTCACTCACTCAACACCCTCACTCACCCTCACTCACCCAACTCCCTCACTCACCCAACACCCTCACTCACCCAACACCCTCACTCACCCAACTTCCCCACTCACCCAACACCCTCACTCACTCAACACCCTCACTCACCCAACTCCCTCACTCACCCAACTCCCTCACTCACCCAACACCCTCACTCACTCAACTCCCTCACTCACCCAAGACCCTCACTCACTCAACATCCTCACACACCCAAATCCCTCACTCACCCAACACCCTCACTCACCCATTCCCTCACTCACTCAACACCCTCACTCACCCATTCCCTCACTCACTCAACACCCTCACTCACCCAACACCCTCACTCACCCAACACCCTCACTCACGCTACACGCTCACTTACATAACTCCCTCACTCACCCAACACCCTCACCCACTCTAGACGCTCACTCACCCAACACCCTCACTCACCCAACTCCCTCACTCACCCAACACCCTCACTCACCCAACACCCTCACTCACTCAACACCCTCACTCACCCAACTCCCTCAATCACCCAACTCCCTCACTCACCCAACACCCTCACTCACCCAACACCCACACTCACCCAACACCCTCACTCGCCCAACACCCCCACACACCAAACACCCTCCCTCACACAACACCCAACTCCCTCACTCACCAAACTCCCTCACTCACCCAACACACTGACTCACCAAACTCCCCCACTCATCCTACACCCTCACACACCCAACACCCTCACTCACCCAACTCCCTCACTCACCCAACACCCTCACTCACCAAACTCCCCCACTCACCCAACTCCCTCACTCACCCAACTCCCTCACTCACCCAACACCCTCACTCACCAAACTCCCACACTCACCCAACTCCCTCACTCACCCAACACCCTCACTCACTCGACACCCTCACTCACCCAACACCCACACTCACCCAACACCCTCACTCACCCACCTCCCTCACTCACCCAACACCCTCACTCACCCGACTCCCTCAGTCACCCAACTCCCTCATTCACCTAACACCCTCACTCTCCCAACTCCCTCACTCACCCAACTCCCTCACTCACCCAACACCCTCACTCACCCAACTCCCTCACTCACCCAACACCCTCACTAACTCAACACCCTCACTGACACAACTCCCTCACTCACCCAACTCCCTCACTCACCCAACTCCCTCACACACCCAACACCCTCACTCGCTCAACTCCCTCACTCACACAACATTCTCACTCACTCAAAACCCTCACTCACCCAACACCCTCACTCACTCAACACCCTCACTCACTCAACACCCTCACTCACCCAACTCCCTCACTCAACACCCTCACTCACCCAACTCCCTCACTCACCCAACTCCCTCACTCACCCAACACCCACACTCACCCAACTCCCTCACTCACTCAACTCCCTCACTCACCCAACTCCCTCACTCACCCAACACCCTCACTCAATCAAGACCCTCACTCACCCAACACCCTCACTCACCCAACTGCCTCACTCACCCAACACCGTCACTCACCCAACACCCTCACTCACTCAACACCCTCACTCACCCAAATCCCTCACTAACCCAACTCCCTCACTCACCCAACACCCTCACTCACTCAACACCCTCACTCACCCAAAACCCTCACTCTCCCAACACCCTCACCCACCCAACTCCCTCACTCACCGAACACCCTCACTCACCCAACTCCCTCACTCACCAAACACCCTCACTCACTAAACACCCTCACTCACCAAACTCCCCCACTCATCCTACACCCTCACGCACCCAACACCCTCACTCACCCAACTCCGCTACTCACCAAACTCCCTCACTCACCCAACACCCTCACTCACCAAACTCCCTCACTCACCCAACACCCTCACTCACCCAACACCCTCACTCACCCAACACCCTCACTCACCAAACTCCCCCAGTCACCCAAGACCCTCACTCACCCAACTCCCTCACTCACCCAACTCCCTCACTCACCCAACTCCCTCACTCACCAAACTCCCTTACTCACCCAACACCCTCACTCACCCAACACCCTCACTCACCCAACTCCGCTACTCACCAAACTCCCTCACTCACCCAACACCCTCACTCACCCAACTCCCTCACTCACCCAACTCCCTCACTCACCCAACTCCCTCACTCACCAAACTCCCTCACTCACCCAACACCCTCACTCACCCAACTGCCTCACTCACCCAACACCCTCACTCACCCAACACCCTCACTCACCCAACTCCCTCATTCACCCAACTCCCTCACTCACCCAACACCCTCACTCACCCAACTCCCTCACTCACCCAACTCCCTCACTCACCCAACACCCTAACTCACTCAACACCCTCACTCACCCAACTCCCTCACTCACCCAACTCCCTCACTCACCCAACTCCCTCACTCACCAAACTCCCTCACTCACCCAACACCCTCACTCACCCAACTGCCTCACTCACCCAACACCCTCACTCACCCAACACCCTCACTCACCCAACTCCCTCATTCACCCAACTCCCTCACTCACCCAACACCCTCACTCACCCAACTCCCTCACTCACCCAACTCCCTCACTCACCCAACACCCTAACTCACTCAACACCCTCACTCACCAAACTCCCTCACTCACCAAACTCCCTCACTCACCAACTCCCTCACTCACCCAACTCCCTCACTCACCCAACCCTCACTCACTCAAGACCCTCACTCACCCAACACCCTCACTCACCCAACTGCCTCACTCACCCAACACCCTCACTCACCCAACACCCTCACTCACCCAACTCCGCTACTCACCAAACTCCCTCACTCACCCAACACCCTCACTCACCCAACTCCCTCACTCACCCAACACCCTCACTCACCCATCTCCCTCACTCACCCAACACCCTCACTCACTCAACTCCCTCACTCAGCCAACACCCTCACTCACTCAAGACCCTCACTCACCCAATACCCTCACTCACCCAACTCCCTCACTCACCTAACACCCTCACTCACCCAACACCCTCACTCACCCAACACCATCACTCACACAACTCCCTCACTCACCCAACACCCTCACTCACCCAACACCCTCACTCCCCCAACACCCTCACTTACTCAACACCCTCACTCACCCAACTCCCTCAATCACCCAACTCCCTCACTCACCCAACACCCTCACTCACCCAACACCCTCACTCACCCAACACCCTCACTCACCCAACACCCTCACTCACTCAACACCCTCACTCACCCAACACCCTCACTCACCAAACTCCCTCACTCACACAACACCCTCACTCACCCAACTCCCTCACTCACCCAACTCCCTCACTCACCAAACTCCCTCACTCACCCAACACCCTCACTCACCAAACACCCTCACTCACTCAACACCCTCACTCACCCAACACCCTCACTCACCAAACTCCCTCACTCACCCAACACCCTCACTCACTCAACACCCACACTCACCCAACACCCTCACTCACCCAACACCCTCACTCACTCAACACCCTCACTCACCCAACTCCCTCAATCACCCAACTCCCTCACTCACCCAACACCCTCACTCACCCAACACCCTCACCCACCCAACACCCTCACTCACCCAACACCCTCAGTCACTCAACACCCTCACTCACCCAACACCCTCACTCACCAAACTCCCTCACTCACACAACACCATCACTCACTCAACACCCTCACTCACCCAACTCCCTCACTCACTCAACACCCCCACACACCAAACACCCTCAATCACCCAACACCCTCACTCACCCAACTCCCTCACTCACACAACACCCTCACTCACTCAACACCCTCACTCACCCAACACCCTCACTCAGAAAAACTCCTTCACTCACACAACACCCTCACTCACTCAACTCCCTCACTCACCCAACACCCTCACTCACCCAACACCCTCACTCACCCAACTCCCTCACTCACCCAACACCCTCACTCACCCAACTCCCTCACTCACCAAACTCCCCCACTCACCCAACTTCCTCACTCAACCAACACCCTCACTCACCCAACACCCTCACTCACCTAACTCCCTCACTCACCCAACACCCTCACTCACCCAACACCCTCACTCACTCAACACCCTCACTCACCCTCACTCACCCAACTCCCTCACTCACCCAACACCCTCACTCACCCAACACCCTCACTCACCCAACTTCCCCACTCACCCAACACCCTCACTCACTCAACACCCTCACTCACCCAACTCCCTCACTCACCCAACTCCCTCACTCACCCAACACCCTCACTCACTCAACTCCCTCACTCACCCAAGACCCTCACTCACTCAACATCCTCACACACCCAACTCCCTCACTCACCCAACACCCTCACTCACCCATTCCCTCACTCACTCAACACCCTCACTCACCCAACCCCCTCACTCACCCAACTCCCTGACTCACCCAACACCCTCACTCACCCAACACCCTCACTCACGCTATACCCTCACTTACATAACTCCCTCACTCACCCAACACCCTCACCCACTCTAGACGCTCACTCACCCAACACCCTCACTCACCCAACTCCCTCACTCACCCAACACCCTCACTCACCCAACACCCTCACTCACTCAACACCCTCACTCACCCAACTCCCTCAATCACCCAACTCCCTCACTCACCCAACACCCTCACTCACCCAACACCCACACTCACCCAACACCCTCACTCGCCCAACACCCCCACACACAAAACACCCTCCCTCACACAACACCCAACTCCCTCACTCACCAAACTCCCTCACTCACCCAACACACTGACTCACCAAACTCCCCCACTCATCCTACACCCTCACACACCCAACACCCTCACTCACCCAACTCCCTCACTCACCCAACACCCTCACTCACCAAACTCCCCCACTCACCCAACTCCCTCACTCACCCAACTCCCTCACTCACCCAACACCCTCACTCACCAAACTCCCTCACTCACCCAACTCCCTCACTCACCCAACACCCTCACTCACTCGACACCCTCACTCACCCAACACCCACACTCACCCAACACCCTCACTCACCCACCTCCCTCACTCACCCAACACCCTCACTCACCCGACTCCCTCAGTCACCCAACTCCCTCATTCACCTAACACCCTCATTCTCCCAACTCCCTCACTCACCCAACTCCCTCACTCACCCAACACCCTCACTCACCCAACTCCCGCACTCACCCAACACCCTCACTAACTCAACACCCTCACTCACACAACTCCCTCACTCACCCAACTCCCTCACTCACCCAACTCCCTCACTCACCCAACACCCACACTCACTCAACTCCCTCACTCACACAACATTCTCACTCACTCAACACCCTCACTCACCCAACACCCTCACTCACTCAACACCCTCACTCACTCAACACCCTCACTCACCCAACTCCCTCACTCAACACCCTCACTCACCCAACTCCCTCACTCACCCAACTCCCTCACTCACCCAACACCCACACTCACCCAACTCCCTCACTCACTCAACTCCCTCACTCACCCAACTCCCTCACTCACCCAACACCCTCACTCAATCAAGACCCTCACTCACCCAACACCCTCACTCACCCAACTGCCTCACTCACCCAACACCCTCACTCACCCAACACCCTCACTCACTCAACACCCTCACTCACCCAAATCCCTCACTCACCCAACTCCCTCACTCACCCAACACCCTCACTCACTCAACACACTCACTCACCCAAAACCCTCACTCTCCCAACACCCTCACCCACCCAACTCCCTCACTCACCGAACACCCTCACTCACCCAACTCCCTCACTCACCAAACACCCTCACTCACTAAACACCCTCACTCACCAAACTCCCCCACTCATCCTACATCCTCACGCACCCAACACCCTCACTCACCCAACTCCGCTACTCACCAAACTCCCTCACTCACCCAACACCCTCACTCACCAAACTCCCTCACTCACCCAACACCCTCACTCACCCAACACCCTCACTCACCCAACACCCTCACTCACCAAACTCCCCCAGTCACCCAAGACCCTCACTCACCCAACTCCCTCACTCATCCAACTCCCTCACTCACCCAACTCCCTCACTCACCAAACTCCCTTACTCACCCAACACCCTCACTCACCCAACACCCTCACTCACCCAACTCCGCTACTCACCAAACTCCCTCACTCACCCAACACCCTCACTCACCCAACTCCCTCACTCACCCAACTCCCTCACTCACCCAACTCCCTCACTCACCAAACTCCCTCACTCACCCAACACCCTCACTCACCCAACTGCCTCACTCACCCAACACCCTCACTCACCCAACACCCTCACTCACCCAACTCCCTCACTCACCCAACTCCCTCACTCACCCAACACCCTCACTCACCCAACTCCCTCACTCACCCAACTCCCTCACTCACCCAACACCCTAACTCACTCAACACCCTCACTCACCCAACTCCCTCACTCACCCAACTCCCTCACTCACCCAACACCCTCACTCACTCAAGACCCTCACTCACCCAACACCCTCACTCACCCAACTGCCTCACTCACCCAACACCCTCACTCACCCAACACCCTCACTCACCCAACTCCGCTACTCACCAAACTCCCTCACTCACCCAACACCCTCACTCACCCAACTCCCTCAATCACACAACACCCTCACTTACCCATCTCCCTCACTCACCCAACACCCTCACTCACTCAACTCCCTCACTCACCCAACACCCTCACTCACTCAAGACCCTCACTCACCCAACACCCTCACTCACCCAACTCCCTCACTCACCCAACACCCTCACTCACCCAACACCCTCACTCACCCAACACCATCACTCACCCAACTCCCTCACTCACCCAACACCCTCACTCACCCAACACCCTCACTCACCCAACACCCTCACTTACTCAACACCCTCACTCACCCAACTCCCTCAATCACCCAACTCCCTCACTCACCCAACACCCTCACTCACCCAACACCCTCACTCACCCAACACCCTCACTCACCCAACACCCTCACTCACTCAACACCCTCACTCACCCAACACCCTCACTCACCAAACTCCCTCACTCACACAACACCCTCACTCACCCAACTCCCTCACTCACCCAACTCCCTCACTCACCAAACTCCCTCACTCACCCAACACCCTCACTCACCCAACACCCTCACTCACTCAACACCCTCACTCACCCAACACCCTCACTCACCAAACTCCCTCACTCACCCAACACCCTCACTCACCCAACACCCACACTCACCCAACACCCTCACTCACACAACACCCTCACTCACTCAACACCCTCACTCACCCAACACTCTCACTCACCAAACTCCCTCACTCACTCAACACCCCCACTCACTCAACACCCTCACTCACTCAACACCCTCACTCACCCAACTCCCTCATTCACCCAACACCCCCACACACCAAACACCCTCACTCACCCAACACCCACACTCACCCAACTCCCTCACTCACACAACACCCTCAATCACTCAACACCCTCACTCACCCAACACCCTCACTCACCCAACTCCCTCGCTCACACAACACCCTCACTCACTCAACTCCCTCACTCACCCAACACCCTCACTCACCCAACACCCTCATTCACCCAACTCCCTTACTCACCCAACACCCTCACTCACCTAACTCCCTCACTCACCAAACTCCCCCACTCACCCAACTCCCTCACTCACCCAACACCCTCACTCACTCAACTCCCTCACTCACCCAACACCCTCACTCACTCAAGACCCTCACTCACCCAATACCCTCACTCACCCAACACCCTCACTCACCAAACTCCCTCACTCACCCAACTCCCTCACTCACCCAACACCCTCACTCACTCGACACCCTCACTCACCCAACACCCACACTCACCCAACACCCTCACTCACCCACCTCCCTCACTCACCCAACTCCCTCACTCACCCAACTCCCTCACTCACCCAACACCCTCACTCACCAAACTCCCCCACTCACCCAACTCCCTCACTCACCCAACTCCCTCACTCACCCAACACCCTCACTCACCAAACTCCCTCACTCACCCAACTCCCTCACTCACCCAACACCCTCACTCACTCGACACCCTCACTCACCCAACACCCACACTCACCCAACACCCTCACTCACCCACCTCCCTCACTCACCCAACACCCTCACTCACCCGACTCCCTCAGTCACCCAACTCCCTCATTCACCTAACACCCTCACTCTCCCAACTCCCTCACTCACCCAACTCCCTCACTCACCCAACACCCTCACTCACCCAACTCCCGCACTCACCCAACACCCTCACTAACTCAACACCCTCACTCACACAACTCCCTCACTCACCCAACTCCCTCACTTACCCAACTCCCTCACTCACCCAACACCCTCACTCACTCAACTCCCTCACTCACACAACATTCTCACTCACTCAACACCCTCACTCACCCAACACCCTCACTCACTCAACACCCTCACTCACTCAACACCCACACTCACCCAACTCCCTCACTCAACACCCTCACTCACCCAACTCCCTCACTCACCCAACTCCCTCACTCACCCAACACCCACACTCACCCAACTCCCTCACTCACTCAACTCCCTCACTCACCCAACTCCCTCACTCACCCAACACCCTCACTCAATCAAGACCCTCACTCACCCAACACCCTCACTCACCCAACTGCCTCACTCACCCAACACCCTCACTCACCCAACACCCTCACTCACTCAACACCCTCACTCACCCAAATCCCTCACTCACCCAACTCCCTCACTCACCCAACACCCTCACTCACTCAACACCCTCACTCACCCAAAACCCTCACTCTCCCAACACCCTCACCCACCCAACTCCCTCACTCACCGAACACCCTCACTCACCCAACTCCCTCACTCACCAAACACCCTCACTCACTAAACACCCTCACTCACCAAACTCCCCCACTCATCCTACACCCTCACGCACCCAACACCCTCACTCACCCAACTCCGCTACTCACCAAACTCCCTCACTCACCCAACACCCTCACTCACCAAACTCCCTCACTCACCCAACACCCTCACTCACCCAACACCCTCACTCACCCAACACCCTCACTCACCAAACTCCCCCAGTCACCCAACACCCTAACTCACTCAACACCCTCACTCACCCAACTCCCTCACTCACCCAACTCCCTCACTCACCCAACACCCTCACTCACTCAAGACCCTCACTCACCCAACACCCTCACTCACCCAACTGCCTCACTCACCCAACACCCTCACTCACCCAACACCCTCACTCACCCAACTCCGCTACTCACCAAACTCCCTCACTCACCCAACACCCTCACTCACCCAACTCCCTCAATCACCCAACACCCTCACTCACCCATCTCCCTCACTCACCCAACACCCTCACTCACTCACCTCCCTCACTCACCCAACACCCTCACTCACTCAAGACCCTCACTCACCCAATACCCTCACTCACCCAACTCCCTCACTCACCCAACACCCTCACTCACCCAACACCCTCACTCACCCAACACCATCACTCACCCAACTCCCTCACTCACCCAACACCCTCACTCACCCAACACCCTCACTCACCCAACACCCTCACTTACTCAACACCCTCACTCACCCAACTCCCTCAATCACCCAACTCCCTCACTCACCCAACACCCTCACTCACCCAACACCCTCACTCACCCAACACCCTCACTCACCCAACACCCTCACTCACTCAACACCCTCACTCACCCAACACCCTCACTCAACCAACACCCTAACTCACCCAACTCCCTCACTCACCCAACACCCTCACTCACCGAACTCCCTCACTCACCCAACTCCCTCACTCACCCAACTCCCTCACTCACCCAACACCCTAACTCACTCAACACCCTCACTCACCAAACTCCCTCACTCACCAAACTCCCTCACTCACCCAAGACCCACACTCACCCAACTCCCTCACTCACCCAACTCCCTCACTCACCCAACTCCCTCACTCACCCAACACCCTCACTCACTCAAGACCCTCACTCACCCAACACCCTCACTCACCCAACTGCCTCACTCACCCAACACCCTCACTCACCCAACACCCTCACTCACCCAACTCCGCTACTCACCAAACTCCCTCACTCACCCAACACCCTCACTCACCCAACTCCCTCACTCACCCAACACCCTCACTCACCCATCTCCCTCACTCACCCAACACCCTCACTCACTCAACTCCCTCACTCACCCAACACCCTCACTCACTCAAGACCCTCACTCACCCAATACCCTCACTCACCCAACTCCCTCACTCACCCAACACCCTCACTCACCCAACACCCTCACTCACCCAACACCATCACTCACCCAACTCCCTCACTCACCCAACACCCTCACTCACCCAACACCCTCACTCACCCAACACCCTCACTTACTCAACACCCTCACTCACCCAACTCCCTCAATCACCCAACTCCCTCACTCACCCAACACCCTCACTCACCCAACACCCTCACTCACCCAACACCCTCACTCACCCAACACCCTCACTCACTCAACACCCTCACTCACCCAACACCCTCACTCACCAAACTCCCTCACTCACACAACACCCTCACTCACCCAACTCCCTCACTCACCCAACTCCCTCACTCACCAAACTCCCTCACTCACCCAACACCCTCACTCACCCAACACCCTCACTCACCCAACACCCTCACTCACTCAACACCCTCACTCACCCAACACTCTCACTCACCAAACTCCCTCACTCACTCAACACCCCCACTCACCCAACACCCTCACTCACTCAACACCCTCACTCACCCAACTCCCTCATTCACCCAACACCCCCACACACCAAACACCCTCACTCACCCAACACCCACACTCACCCAACTCCCTCACTCACACAACACCCTCACTCACTCAACACCCTCACTCACCCAACACCCTCACTCACCCAACTCCCTCACTCACACAACACCCTCACTCACTCAACTCCCTCACTCACCCAACACCCTCACTCACCCAACACCCTCAATCACCCAACTCCCTTACTCACCCAACACCCTCACTCACCCAACTCCCTCACTCACCAAACTCCCCCACTCATCCAACTCCCTCACTCACCCAACACCCTCACTCACCCAACTCCCTCACTCACCCAACTCACTCACTCACCAAACTCCCCCACTCACCCAACTCCCTCACTCACCCAACACCCCCACACACCAAACACCCTCACTCACCCAACACCCTCACTCACCCAACTCCCTCACTCACCCAACACCCTCACTCACCAAACAACCTCACTCACCCAACACCCTCACTCACCCAACACCCTCACTCACCCAACACCCTCACTCACCCAACTCCCTCACTCACCCAACACCCTCACTCACCCAACACCCTCACTCACCCAACACCCTCACTCACCCAACACCCTCACTCACTCAACACCCTCACTCGCCCAACACCCTCACTCACCCAACACCCTCACTCACTCAACACCCTCACACACCCAACACCCTCACTCACTCAACACCCTCACTCTCCCAACACCCTCACTCACCCAACTCCCTCACTCACCCAACTCCTTCGCTCACCCAACTCCCTCACTCACCCAACTCCCTCACTCACCCAACTCCCCCACTCACCCAACACCCTCACTCACCCAACTCCCTCACTCACCCAACTCCCTCACTCACCCAACACCCTCACTCACCCAACACCGTCACTCACCAATCACCCTCACTCACCCAACACCCCCACACACCAAACACCCTCACTCACCCAACACCCTCACTCACTCAACACGCTCAATCTCCCAACACCCTCACTCACCCAACACCCTCACTCACCCAACACCCTCACTCACCCAACACCCTCACTCACCCAACACCCTCACTCACAAAACACCCGCTCTCACCCAACTCCCTCACTCACCCAACTCCCTCACTCTCCCAACACCCTCACTCACCCAACTCCCTCACTCACCCAACTCCATTACTCACCCAACTCCCTCACTCACCCAACTCCCTCACTCACCCAAATCCCTCAACTCACCCAACACCCTCACTCACCCAACACCCTCACTCAACCAACACCCTCACTCACCCAACACCCTCACTCACCCAACACCCTCACTAACCCAACACCCTCACTCACCCAACTCCCTCACTCACCCAACAGCCTAACTCACCCAACTCCCTCACTCACCAAACTCCCCCACTCACCCAACTCCCTCACTCACCCAACACCCTCACTCACCCAACTCCCTCTCTCACCCAACTCACTCACTCAACAAACTCCCCCACTCACCCAACTCCCTCACTCACCCAACACCCCCACACACCAAACACCCTCACTCACCAAACACCCTCACTCACCCAACTCCCTCACTCACCCAACACCCTCACTCACCCAACAACCTCACTCACCAAACACCCTCACTCACCCAACACCCTCACTCACCCAACACCCTCACTCACCCAACACCCTCACTCACCCAACACCCTCACTCACAAAACACCCGCTCTCACCCAACTCCCTCACTCACCCAACTCCCTCGCTCTCCCAACACCCTCACTCACCCAACTCCCTCACTCACCCAACTCCATTACTCACCCAACTCCCTCACTCACCCAACTCCCTCACTCACCCAAATCCCTCAACTCACCCAACACCCACACTCACCCAACACCCTCACTCAACCAACACCCTCACTCACCCAACACCCTCACTCACCCAACACCCTCACTCACCCAACACCCTCACTCACCCAACTCCCTCACTCACCCAACAGCCTCACTCACCCAACTCCCTCACTCACCAAACTCCCCCACTCACCCAACTCCCTCACTCACCCAACACCCTCACTCACCCAACTCCCTCACTCACCCAACTCACTCACTCAACAAACTCCCCCACTCACCCAACTCCCTCACTCACCCAACACCCCCACACACCAAACACCCTCACTCACCAAACACCCTCACTCACCCAACTCCCTCACTCACCCAACACCCTCCCTCACCCAACAACCTCACTCACCAAACACCCTCACTCACCCAACACCCTCACTCACCCAACACCCTCACTCACCCAACTCCCTCACTCACCCAACACCCTCACTCACCCAACACCCTCACTCACCCAACACCCTCACTCACCCAACAACCTCACTCACTCAACACCCTCACTCACCCAACACCCTCACTCACCCAACACCCTCACTCACTCAACACCCTCACTCACCCAACACCCTCACTCACTCAACACCCTCACTCTCCCAACACCCTCACTCACCCAGCTCCCTCACTCACCCAACTCCCTCACTCACCCAACACCCTCACTCACCCAACACCCTCACTCACCCAACACCCTCACTCACTCAACACCCTCACTCACCCAACACCCTCACTCACCAAACTCCCTCACTCACACAACACCCTCACTCACCCAACTCCCTCACTCACCCAACTCCCTCACTCACCAAACTCCCTCACTCACCCAACACCCTCACTCACCCAACACCCTCACTCACTCAACACCCTCACTCACCCAACACCCTCACTCACCAAACTCCCTCACTCACCCAACACCCTCACTCACCCAACACCCACACTCACCCAACACCCTCACTCACCCAACACCCTCACTCACTCAACACCCTCACTCACCCAACACTCTCACTCACCAAACTCCCTCACTCACTCAACACCCCCACTCACCCAACACCCTCACTCACTCAACACCCTCACTCACCCAACTCCCTCATTCACCCAACACCCCCACACACCAAACACCCTCACTCACCCAACACCCACACTCACCCAACTCCCTCACTCACACAACACCCTCACTCACTCAACACCCTCACTCACCCAACACCCTCACTCACCCAACTCCCTCACTCACACAACACCCTCACTCACTCAACTCCCTCACTCACCCAACACCCTCACTCACCCAACACCCTCATTCACCCAACTCCCTTACTCACCCAACACCCTCACTCACCCAACTCCCTCACTCACCAAACTCCCCCCTCACCCAACTCCCTCACTCACCCAACACCCTCACTCACCCAACTCCCTCACTCACCCAACTCACTCACTCACCAAACTCCCCCACTCACCCAACTCCCTCACTCACCCAACACCCCCACACACCAAACGCCCTCACTCACCCAACACCCTCACTCACCCAACTCCCTCACTCACCCAACACCCTCACTCACCCAACAACCTCACTCACCCAACACCCTCACTCACCCAACACCCTCACTCACCCAACACCCTCACTCACCCAACACCCTCACTCACCCAACACCCTCACTCACTCAACACCCTCACTCACCCAACACCCTCACTCACCCAACACCCTCACTCACTCAACACCCTCACTCACCCAAAACCCTCACTCACTCAACACCCTCACTCTCCCAACACCCTCACTCACCCAACTCCCTCACTCACCCAACTCCTTCGCTCACCCAACTCCCTCACTCACCCAACTCCCTCACTCACCCAACTCCCCCACTCACCCAACACCCTCACTCACCCAACTCCCTCACTCACCCAACTCCCTCACTCACCCAACACCCTCACTCACCCAACACCGTCACTCACCAATCACCCTCACTCACCCAACACCCCCACACACCAAACACCCTCACTCACCCAACACCCTCACTCACTCAACACGCTCAATCTCCCAACACCCTCACTCACCCAACACCCTCACTCACCCAACACCCTCACTCACCCAACACCCTCACTCACCCAACACCCTCACTCACAAAACACCCGCTCTCACCCAACTCCCTCACTCACCCAACTCCCTCACTCTCCCAACACCCTCACTCACCCAACTCCCTCACTCACCCAACTCCATTACTCACCCAACTCCCTCACTCACCCAACTCCCTCACTCACCCAACACCCTCACTCAACCAACACCCACACTCACCCAACACCCTCACTCACCCAACACCCT
The DNA here is from genome assembly GCF_047496885.1 of Scyliorhinus torazame. Lineage (NCBI taxonomy): Eukaryota > Metazoa > Chordata > Chondrichthyes > Carcharhiniformes > Scyliorhinidae > Scyliorhinus > Scyliorhinus torazame. The sequence continues at coordinate 414,823,843 of NC_092707.1, forward strand.
CACTCACCCAACACCCTCACTCACCCAACACCCTCACTCACCCAACTCCCTCACTCACCCAACACCCTCACTCACCCAACTCCCTCACTCACCAAACTCCCCCACTCACCCAACTCCCTCACTCACCCAACACCCTCACTCACCCAACTCCCTCACTCACCCAACTCACTCACTCAACAAACTCCCCCACTCACCCAACTCCCTCACTCACCCAACACCCCCACACACCAAACACCCTCACTCACCAAACACCCTCACTCACCCAACTCACTCACTCAACAAACTCCCCCACTCACCCAACTCCCTCACTCACCCAACACCCCCACACACCAAACACCCTCACTCACCAAACACCCTCACTCACCCAACTCCCTCACTCACCCAACACCCTCACTCACCCAACAACCTCACTCACCAAACACCCTCACTCACCCAACACCCTCACTCACCCAACACCCTCACTCACCCAACTCCCTCACTCACCCAACACCCTCACTCACCCAACACCCTCACTCACCCAACACCCTCACTCACCCAACACCCTCACTCACTCAACACCCTCACTCACCCAACACCCTCACTCACCCAACACCCTCACTCACTCAACACCCTCACTCACCCAACACCCTCACTCACTCAACACCCTCACTCTCCCAACACCCTCACTCACCCAGCTCCCTCACTCACCCAACTCCCTCACTCACCCAACTCCCTCACTCACCCAACTCCCTCACTCACCCAACTCCCCCACTCACCCAACACCCTCACTCACCCAACTCCCTCACTCACCCAACTCCCTCACTCACCCAACACCCTCACTCACCCAACACCGTCTATCACCAAACACCCTCACTCACCCAACACCCCCACACACCAAACACCCTCACTCACCCAACACCCTCACTCACTCAACACGCTCAATCTCCCAACACCCTCGCTCACCCAACACCCTCACTCACCCAACACCCTCCCTCACCCAACACAGTCACTCACAAAACACCCGCTCTCACCCAACTCCCTCACTCACCCAACTCCCTCACTCTCCCAACACCCTCACTCACCCAACTCCCTCACTCACCCAACTCCCTCACTCACCCAACTCCCTCACTCACCCAACTCCCTCACTCACCCAAATCCCTCAACTCACCCAACACCCTCACTCACCCAACACCCTCACTCACCCAACTCCCTCACTCACCCAACACCCTCACTCACCCAACTCCCTAACTCACCCAACACCCTCACTCACCGAACACCCTCACTCACCCAACACCCTCACTCAACCAACACCCTAACTCACCCAACTCCCTCACTCACCCAACACCCTCACTCACCGAACTCCCTCACTCACCCAACTCCCTCACTCACCCAACTCCCTCACTCACCCAACACCCTAACTCACTCAACACCCTCACTCACCAAACTCCCTCACTCACCAAACTCCCTCACTCACCCAAGACCCACACTCACCCAACTCCCTCACTCACCCAACTCCCTCACTCACCCAACTCCCTCACTCACCCAACACCCTCACTCACTCAAGACCCTCACTCACCCAACACCCTCACTCACCCAACTGCCTCACTCACCCAACACCCTCACTCACCCAACACCCTCACTCACCCAACTCCGCTACTCACCAAACTCCCTCACTCACCCAACACCCTCACTCACCCAACTCCCTCACTCACCCAACACCCTCACTCACCCATCTCCCTCACTCACCCAACACCCTCACTCACTCAACTCCCTCACTCACCCAACACCCTCACTCACTCAAGACCCTCACTCACCCAATACCCTCACTCACCCAACTCCCTCACTCACCCAACACCCTCACTCACCCAACACCCTCACTCACCCAACACCATCACTCACCCAACTCCCTCACTCACCCAACACCCTCACTCACCCAACACCCTCACTCACCCAACACCCTCACTTACTCAACACCCTCACTCACCCAACTCCCTCAATCACCCAACTCCCTCACTCACCCAACACCCTCACTCACCCAACACCCTCACTCACCCAACACCCTCACTCACCCAACACCCTCGCTCACTCAACACCCTCACTCACCCAACACCCTCACTCACCAAACTCCCTCACTCACACAACACCCTCACTCACCCAACTCCCTCACTCACCCAACTCCCTCACTCACCAAACTCCCTCACTCACCCAACACCCTCACTCACCCAACACCCTCACTCACCCAACTCCCTCACTCACCAAACTCCCTCACTCACCCAACACCCTCACTCACCCAACACCCTCACTCACCCAACACCCTCACTCACTCAACACCCTCACTCACCCAACACTCTCACTCACCAAACTCCCTCACTCACTCAACACCCCCACTCACCCAACACCCTCACTCACTCAACACCCTCACTCACCCAACTCCCTCATTCACCCAACACCCCCACACACCAAACACCCTCACTCACCCAACACCCACACTCACCCAACTCCCTCACACACACAACACCCTCACTCACTCAACACCCTCACTCACCCAACACCCTCACTCACCCAACTCCCTCACTCACACAACACCCTCACTCACTCAACTCCCTCACTCACCCAACACCCTCACTCACCCAACACCCTCAATCACCCAACTCCCTTACTCACCCAACACCCTCACTCACCCAACTCCCTCACTCACCAAACTCCCCCACTCATCCAACTCCCTCACTCACCCAACACCCTCACTCACCCAACTCCCTCACTCACCCAACTCACTCACTCACCAAACTCCCCCACTCACCCAACTCCCTCACTCACCCAACACCCCCACACACCAAACACCCTCACTCACCCAACACCCTCACTCACCCAACTCCCTCACTCACCCAACACCCTCACTCACCAAACAACCTCACTCACCCAACACCCTCACTCACCCAACACCCTCACTCACCCAACACCCTCACTCACCCAACTCCCTCACTCACCCAACACCCTCACTCACCCAACACCCTCACTCACCCAACACCCTCACTCACCCAACACCCTCACTCACTCAACACCCTCACTCGCCCAACACCCTCACTCACCCAACACCCTCACTCACTCAACACCCTCACACACCCAACACCCTCACTCACTCAACACCCTCACTCTCCCAACACCCTCACTCACCCAACTCCCTCACTCACCCAACTCCTTCGCTCACCCAACTCCCTCACTCACCCAACTCCCTCACTCACCCAACTCCCCCACTCACCCAACACCCTCACTCACCCAACTCCCTCACTCACCCAACTCCCTCACTCACCCAACACCCTCACTCACCCAACACCGTCACTCACCAATCACCCTCACTCACCCAACACCCCCACACACCAAACACCCTCACTCACCCAACACCCTCACTCACTCAACACGCTCAATCTCCCAACACCCTCACTCACCCAACACCCTCACTCACCCAACACCCTCACTCACCCAACACCCTCACTCACCCAACACCCTCACTCACAAAACACCCGCTCTCACCCAACTCCCTCACTCACCCAACTCCCTCACTCTCCCAACACCCTCACTCACCCAACTCCCTCACTCACCCAACTCCATTACTCACCCAACTCCCTCACTCACCCAACTCCCTCACTCACCCAAATCCCTCAACTCACCCAACACCCTCACTCACCCAACACCCTCACTCAACCAACACCCTCACTCACCCAACACCCTCACTCACCCAACACCCTCACTAACCCAACACCCTCACTCACCCAACTCCCTCACTCACCCAACAGCCTAACTCACCCAACTCCCTCACTCACCAAACTCCCCCACTCACCCAACTCCCTCACTCACCCAACACCCTCACTCACCCAACTCCCTCACTCACCCAACTCACTCACTCAACAAACTCCCCCACTCACCCAACTCCCTCACTCACCCAACACCCCCACACACCAAACACCCTCACTCACCAAACACCCTCACTCACCCAACTCCCTCACTCACCCAACACCCTCACTCACCCAACAACCTCACTCACCAAACACCCTCACTCACCCAACACCCTCACTCACCCAACACCCTCACTCACCCAACACCCTCACTCACCCAACACCCTCACTCACAAAACACCCGCTCTCACCCAACTCCCTCACTCACCCAACTCCCTCGCTCTCCCAACACCCTCACTCACCCAACTCCCTCACTCACCCAACTCCATTACTCACCCAACTCCCTCACTCACCCAACTCCCTCACTCACCCAAATCCCTCAACTCACCCAACACCCTCACTCACCCAACACCCTCACTCAACCAACACCCTCACTCACCCAACACCCTCACTCACCCAACACCCTCACTCACCCAACACCCTCACTCACCCAACTCCCTCACTCACCCAACAGCCTCACTCACCCAACTCCCTCACTCACCAAACTCCCCCACTCACCCAACTCCCTCACTCACCCAACACCCTCACTCACCCAACTCCCTCACTCACCCAACTCACTCACTCAACAAACTCCCCCACTCACCCAACTCCCTCACTCACCCAACACCCCCACACACCAAACACCCTCACTCACCAAACACCCTCACTCACCCAACTCCCTCACTCACCCAACACCCTCCCTCACCCAACAACCTCACTCACCAAACACCCTCACTCACCCAACACCCTCACTCACCCAACACCCTCACTCACCCAACTCCCTCACTCACCCAACACCCTCACTCACCCAACACCCTCACTCACCCAACACCCTCACTCACCCAACAACCTCACTCACTCAACACCCTCACTCACCCAACACCCTCACTCACCCAACACCCTCACTCACTCAACACCCTCACTCACCCAACGCCCTCACTCACTCAACACCCTCACTCTCCCAACACCCTCACTCACCCAGCTCCCTCACTCACCCAACTCCCTCACTCACCCAACTCCCTCACTCACCCAACACCCTCACTCACCCAACTCCCTCACTCACCCAACACCCTCACTCACCCAACACCGTCACTCACCAATCACCCTCACTCACCCAACACCCCCACACACCAAACACCCTCACTCACCCAACACCCTCACTCACTCAACACGCTCAATCTCCCAACACCCTCACTCACCCAACACCCTCACTCACCCAACACCCTCACTCACCCAACACCCTCACTCACCCAACACCCTCACTCACAAAACACCCGCTCTCACCCAACTCCCTCACTCACCCAACACCCTCACTCACCCAACTCCCTCACTCACCCAACTCACTCACTCAACAAACTCCCCCACTCACCCAACTCCCTCACTCACCCAACACCCCCACACACCAAACACCCTCACTCACCAAACACCCTCACTCACCCAACTCCCTCACTCACCCAACACCCTCACTCACCCAACACCCTCACTCACCAAACTCCCCCACTCACCCAACTCCCTCACTCACCCAACACCCTCACTCACCCAACTCCCTCACTCACCCAACTCACTCACTCAACAAACTCCCCCACTCACCCAACTCCCTCACTCACCCAACACCCCCACACACCAAACACCCTCACTCACCAAACACCCTCACTCACCCAACTCCCTCACTCACCCAACACCCTCCCTCACCCAACAACCTCACTCACCAAACACCCTCACTCACCCAACACCCTCACTCACCCAACACCCTCACTCACCCAACTCCCTCACTCACCCAACACCCTCACTCACCCAACACCCTCACTCACCCAACACCCTCACTCACCCAACAACCTCACTCACTCAACACCCTCACTCACCCAACACCCTCACTCACCCAACACCCTCACTCACTCAACACCCTCACTCACCCAACACCCTCACTCACTCAACACCCTCACTCTCCCAACACCCTCACTCACCCAGCTCCCTCACTCACCCAACTCCCTCACTCACCCAACTCCCTCACTCACCCAACACCCTCACTCACCCAACTCCCTCACTCACCCAACACCCTCACTCACCCAACACCGTCACTCACCAATCACCCTCACTCACCCAACACCCCCACACACCAAACACCCTCACTCACCCAACACCCTCACTCACTCAACACGCTCAATCTCCCAACACCCTCACTCACCCAACACCCTCACTCACCCAACACCCTCACTCACCCAACACCCTCACTCACCCAACACCCTCACTCACAAAACACCCGCTCTCACCCAACTCCCTCACTCACCCAACACCCTCACTCACCCAACTCCCTCACTCACCCAACTCACTCACTCAACAAACTCCCCCACTCACCCAACTCCCTCACTCACCCAACACCCCCACACACCAAACACCCTCACTCACCAAACACCCTCACTCACCCAACTCCCTCACTCACCCAACACCCTCACTCACCCAACAACCTCACTCACCAAACACCCTCACTCACCCAACACCCTCACTCACCCAACACCCTCACTCACCCAACACCCTCACTCACCCAACACCCTCACTCACAAAACACCCGCTCTCACCCAACTCCCTCACTCACCCAACTCCCTCGCTCTCCCAACACCCTCACTCACCCAACTCCCTCACTCACCCAACTCCATTACTCACCCAACTCCCTCACTCACCCAACTCCCTCACTCACCCAAATCCCTCAACTCACCCAACACCCTCACTCACCCAACACCCTCACTCAACCAACACCCTCACTCACCCAACACCCTCACTCACCCAACACCCTCACTCACCCAACACCCTCACTCACCCAACTCCCTCACTCACCCAACAGCCTCACTCACCCAACTCCCTCACTCACCAAACTCCCCCACTCACCCAACTCCCTCACTCACCCAACACCCTCACTCACCCAACTCCCTCACTCACCCAACTCACTCACTCAACAAACTCCCCCACTCACCCAACTCCCTCACTCACCCAACACCCCCACACACCAAACACCCTCACTCACCAAACACCCTCACTCACCCAACTCCCTCACTCACCCAACACCCTCCCTCACCCAACAACCTCACTCACCAAACACCCTCACTCACCCAACACCCTCACTCACCCAACACCCTCACTCACCCAACTCCCTCACTCACCCAACACCCTCACTCACCCAACACCCTCACTCACCCAACACCCTCACTCACCCAACACCCTCACTCACTCAACACCCTCACTCACCCAACACCCTCACTCACCCAACACCCTCACTCACTCAACACCCTCACTCACCCAACACCCTCACTCACTCAACACCCTCACTCTCCCAACACCCTCACTCACCCAGCTCCCTCACTCACCCAACTCCCTCACTCACCCAACTCCCTCACTCACCCAACTCCCTCACTCACCCAACTCCCCCACTCACCCAACACCCTCACTCACCCAACTCCCTCACTCACCCAACTCCCTCACTCACCCAACACCCTCACTCACCCAACACCCTCACTCACTCAACACCCTCACTCACCCAACACCCTCACTCACCCAACTCCCTCACTCACACAACACCCTCACTCACTCAACTCCCTCACTCACCCAACACCCTCACTCACCCAACACCCTCAATCACCCAACTCCCTTACTCACCCAACACCCTCACTCACCCAACTCCCTCACTCACCAAACTCCCCCACTCATCCAACTCCCTCACTCACCCAACACCCTCACTCACCCAACTCCCTCACTCACCCAACTCACTCACTCACCAAACTCCCCCACTCACCCAACTCCCTCACTCACCCAACACCCCCACACACCAAACACCCTCACTCACCCAACACCCTCACTCACCCAACTCCCTCACTCACCCAACTCCCTCACTCACCAAACTCCCTCACTCACCCAACACCCTCACTCACCCAACACCCTCACTCACCCAACTCCCTCACTCACCAAACTCCCTCACTCACCCAACACCCTCACTCACCCAACACCCTCACTCACCCAACACCCTCACTCACTCAACACCCTCACTCACCCAACACTCTCACTCACCAAACTCCCTCACTCACTCAACACCCCCACTCACCCAACACCCTCACTCACTCAACACCCTCACTCACCCAACTCCCTCATTCACCCAACACCCCCACACACCAAACACCCTCACTCACCCAACACCCACACTCACCCAACTCCCTCACACACACAACACCCTCACTCACTCAACACCCTCACTCACCCAACACCCTCACTCACCCAACTCCCTCACTCACACAACACCCTCACTCACTCAACTCCCTCACTCACCCAACACCCTCACTCACCCAACACCCTCAATCACCCAACTCCCTTACTCACCCAACACCCTCACTCACCCAACTCCCTCACTCACCAAACTCCCCCACTCATCCAACTCCCTCACTCACCCAACACCCTCACTCACCCAACTCCCTCACTCACCCAACTCACTCACTCACCAAACTCCCCCACTCACCCAACTCCCTCACTCACCCAACACCCCCACACACCAAACACCCTCACTCACCCAACACCCTCACTCACCCAACTCCCTCACTCACCCAACACCCTCACTCACCAAACAACCTCACTCACCCAACACCCTCACTCACCCAACACCCTCACTCACCCAACACCCTCACTCACCCAACTCCCTCACTCACCCAACACCCTCACTCACCCAACACCCTCACTCACCCAACACCCTCACTCACCCAACACCCTCACTCACTCAACACCCTCACTCGCCCAACACCCTCACTCACCCAACACCCTCACTCACTCAACACCCTCACACACCCAACACCCTCACTCACTCAACACCCTCACTCTCCCAACACCCTCACTCACCCAACTCCCTCACTCACCCAACTCCTTCGCTCACCCAACTCCCTCACTCACCCAACTCCCTCACTCACCCAACTCCCCCACTCACCCAACACCCTCACTCACCCAACTCCCTCACTCACCCAACTCCCTCACTCACCCAACACCCTCACTCACCCAACACCGTCACTCACCAATCACCCTCACTCACCCAACACCCCCACACACCAAACACCCTCACTCACCCAACACCCTCACTCACTCAACACGCTCAATCTCCCAACACCCTCACTCACCCAACACCCTCACTCACCCAACACCCTCACTCACCCAACACCCTCACTCACCCAACACCCTCACTCACAAAACACCCGCTCTCACCCAACTCCCTCACTCACCCAACTCCCTCACTCTCCCAACACCCTCACTCACCCAACTCCCTCACTCACCCAACTCCATTACTCACCCAACTCCCTCACTCACCCAACTCCCTCACTCACCCAAATCCCTCAACTCACCCAACACCCTCACTCACCCAACACCCTCACTCAACCAACACCCTCACTCACCCAACACCCTCACTCACCCAACACCCTCACTAACCCAACACCCTCACTCACCCAACTCCCTCACTCACCCAACAGCCTAACTCACCCAACTCCCTCACTCACCAAACTCCCCCACTCACCCAACTCCCTCACTCACCCAACACCCTCACTCACCCAACTCCCTCACTCACCCAACTCACTCACTCAACAAACTCCCCCACTCACCCAACTCCCTCACTCACCCAACACCCCCACACACCAAACACCCTCACTCACCAAACACCCTCACTCACCCAACTCCCTCACTCACCCAACACCCTCACTCACCCAACAACCTCACTCACCAAACACCCTCACTCACCCAACACCCTCACTCACCCAACACCCTCACTCACCCAACACCCTCACTCACCCAACACCCTCACTCACAAAACACCCGCTCTCACCCAACTCCCTCACTCACCCAACTCCCTCGCTCTCCCAACACCCTCACTCACCCAACTCCCTCACTCACCCAACTCCATTACTCACCCAACTCCCTCACTCACCCAACTCCCTCACTCACCCAAATCCCTCAACTCACCCAACACCCTCACTCACCCAACACCCTCACTCAACCAACACCCTCACTCACCCAACACCCTCACTCACCCAACACCCTCACTCACCCAACACCCTCACTCACCCAACTCCCTCACTCACCCAACAGCCTCACTCACCCAACTCCCTCACTCACCAAACTCCCCCACTCACCCAACTCCCTCACTCACCCAACACCCTCACTCACCCAACTCCCTCACTCACCCAACTCACTCACTCAACAAACTCCCCCACTCACCCAACTCCCTCACTCACCCAACACCCCCACACACCAAACACCCTCACTCACCAAACACCCTCACTCACCCAACTCCCTCACTCACCCAACACCCTCCCTCACCCAACAACCTCACTCACCAAACACCCTCACTCACCCAACACCCTCACTCACCCAACACCCTCACTCACCCAACTCCCTCACTCACCCAACACCCTCACTCACCCAACACCCTCACTCACCCAACACCCTCACTCACCCAACAACCTCACTCACTCAACACCCTCACTCACCCAACACCCTCACTCACCCAACACCCTCACTCACTCAACACCCTCACTCACCCAACGCCCTCACTCACTCAACACCCTCACTCTCCCAACACCCTCACTCACCCAGCTCCCTCACTCACCCAACTCCCTCACTCACCCAACTCCCTCACTCACCCAACACCCTCACTCACCCAACTCCCTCACTCACCCAACACCCTCACTCACCCAACACCGTCACTCACCAATCACCCTCACTCACCCAACACCCCCACACACCAAACACCCTCACTCACCCAACACCCTCACTCACTCAACACGCTCAATCTCCCAACACCCTCACTCACCCAACACCCTCACTCACCCAACACCCTCACTCACCCAACACCCTCACTCACCCAACACCCTCACTCACAAAACACCCGCTCTCACCCAACTCCCTCACTCACCCAACACCCTCACTCACCCAACTCCCTCACTCACCCAACTCACTCACTCAACAAACTCCCCCACTCACCCAACTCCCTCACTCACCCAACACCCCCACACACCAAACACCCTCACTCACCAAACACCCTCACTCACCCAACTCCCTCACTCACCCAACACCCTCACTCACCCAACACCCTCACTCACCAAACTCCCCCACTCACCCAACTCCCTCACTCACCCAACACCCTCACTCACCCAACTCCCTCACTCACCCAACTCACTCACTCAACAAACTCCCCCACTCACCCAACTCCCTCACTCACCCAACACCCCCACACACCAAACACCCTCACTCACCAAACACCCTCACTCACCCAACTCCCTCACTCACCCAACACCCTCCCTCACCCAACAACCTCACTCACCAAACACCCTCACTCACCCAACACCCTCACTCACCCAACACCCTCACTCACCCAACTCCCTCACTCACCCAACACCCTCACTCACCCAACACCCTCACTCACCCAACACCCTCACTCACCCAACAACCTCACTCACTCAACACCCTCACTCACCCAACACCCTCACTCACCCAACACCCTCACTCACTCAACACCCTCACTCACCCAACACCCTCACTCACTCAACACCCTCACTCTCCCAACACCCTCACTCACCCAGCTCCCTCACTCACCCAACTCCCTCACTCACCCAACTCCCTCACTCACCCAACACCCTCACTCACCCAACTCCCTCACTCACCCAACACCCTCACTCACCCAACACCGTCACTCACCAATCACCCTCACTCACCCAACACCCCCACACACCAAACACCCTCACTCACCCAACACCCTCACTCACTCAACACGCTCAATCTCCCAACACCCTCACTCACCCAACACCCTCACTCACCCAACACCCTCACTCACCCAACACCCTCACTCACCCAACACCCTCACTCACAAAACACCCGCTCTCACCCAACTCCCTCACTCACCCAACACCCTCACTCACCCAACTCCCTCACTCACCCAACTCACTCACTCAACAAACTCCCCCACTCACCCAACTCCCTCACTCACCCAACACCCCCACACACCAAACACCCTCACTCACCAAACACCCTCACTCACCCAACTCCCTCACTCACCCAACACCCTCACTCACCCAACAACCTCACTCACCAAACACCCTCACTCACCCAACACCCTCACTCACCCAACACCCTCACTCACCCAACACCCTCACTCACCCAACACCCTCACTCACAAAACACCCGCTCTCACCCAACTCCCTCACTCACCCAACTCCCTCGCTCTCCCAACACCCTCACTCACCCAACTCCCTCACTCACCCAACTCCATTACTCACCCAACTCCCTCACTCACCCAACTCCCTCACTCACCCAAATCCCTCAACTCACCCAACACCCTCACTCACCCAACACCCTCACTCAACCAACACCCTCACTCACCCAACACCCTCACTCACCCAACACCCTCACTCACCCAACACCCTCACTCACCCAACTCCCTCACTCACCCAACAGCCTCACTCACCCAACTCCCTCACTCACCAAACTCCCCCACTCACCCAACTCCCTCACTCACCCAACACCCTCACTCACCCAACTCCCTCACTCACCCAACTCACTCACTCAACAAACTCCCCCACTCACCCAACTCCCTCACTCACCCAACACCCCCACACACCAAACACCCTCACTCACCAAACACCCTCACTCACCCAACTCCCTCACTCACCCAACACCCTCCCTCACCCAACAACCTCACTCACCAAACACCCTCACTCACCCAACACCCTCACTCACCCAACACCCTCACTCACCCAACTCCCTCACTCACCCAACACCCTCACTCACCCAACACCCTCACTCACCCAACACCCTCACTCACCCAACACCCTCACTCACTCAACACCCTCACTCACCCAACACCCTCACTCACCCAACACCCTCACTCACTCAACACCCTCACTCACCCAACACCCTCACTCACTCAACACCCTCACTCTCCCAACACCCTCACTCACCCAGCTCCCTCACTCACCCAACTCCCTCACTCACCCAACTCCCTCACTCACCCAACTCCCTCACTCACCCAACTCCCCCACTCACCCAACACCCTCACTCACCCAACTCCCTCACTCACCCAACTCCCTCACTCACCCAACACCCTCACTCACCCAACACCGTCTATCACCAAACACCCTCACTCACCCAACACCCCCACACACCAAACACCCTCACTCACCCAACACCCTCACTCACTCAACACGCTCAATCTCCCAACACCCTCACTCACCCAACACCCTCACTCACCCAACACCCTCACTCACCCAACACAGTCACTCACAAAACACCCGCTCTCACCCAACTCCCTCACTCACCCAACTCCCTCACTCTCCCAACACCCTCACTCACCCAACTCCCTCACTCACCCAACTCCCTCACTCACCCAACTCCCTCACTCACCCAACTCCCTCACTCACCCAAATCCCTCAACTCACCCAACACCCTCACTCACCCAACACCCTCACTCACCCAACTCCCTCACTCACCCAACACCCTCACTCACCCAACTCCCTAACACACCCAACACCCTCACTCACCGAACACCCTCACTCACCCAACACCCTCACTCAACCAACACCCTAACTCACCCAACTCCCTCACTCACCCAACACCCTCACTCACCGAACTCCCTCACTCACCCAACTCCCTCACACACCCAACACCCGTATTCACCTAACAGCCTCACTCACCCAACTCCCTCACTCACCCAACTCCCTCATTCACCTAACACCCTCACTCTCCCAACTCCCTCACTCACCCAACACCCTCACTCACCCAACTCCCTCACTCACCCAACACCCTTACTCACCCAACACCCTCACTCACCCAACTCCCTCACTCACCCAACACCCTGACTCACCAACACCCTGACTCATTCAACTCCCTCACTCACCCAACTCCCTCACTCACCCAACACCCTCACTCACCCAACTCCCTCACTCACCCAACTCCCTCACTCACCCAACACCCTCACTCACCCAACTCCCTCTCTCACCCAACTCCCTCACTCACCCAACACCCTCACTCACCCAACTCCCTCACTCACCCAACTCCCTCACTCACCCAACTCCCTCACTCACCCAATACCCTCACTCACCCAACTCGCTCACTCACCCAACACAGTCACTCACCAAACTCCCCCACTCACCCAACTCCCTCACTCATCCAACACCCCCACACACCAAACACCCTCACTCACCCAACACCCTCACTCACCCAACTCCCTCACTCACCCAACACCCTCACTCACCCAACACCCTCACTCACCCAACACCCTCACTCACCCAACACCCTCACTCACTCAACACCCTCACTCACCCAACACCCTCACTCACTCAACAACCTCACTCTCCCAACACCCTCACTCACCCAACACCCTCACTCACCCAACACCCTCACTCACCCAACTCCCTCACTCACCCAACACCCTCACTCACCAAACTCTCTCACTCACCAAACTCCCTCACTCACTCAACACCCTCACTCACCAAACTCGCTCACTCACCAAACACCCTCGCACACCCAACACCCTCACTCACCCAACTCCCTCACTCACCCAACTCCCTCACTCACCCAACTCCCTCACTCACCCAACTCCCTCACTCACCCAACTCCCCCACTCACCCAACACCCTCACTCACCCAACTCCCTCACTCACCCAATTGCCTCACTCACCCAAAACCCTCACTCACCCAACTCCCTCACTCACCCAACACCCCACTCACCCAACACCCTCACTCACTCAACACCCTCACTCACCCAACACCCCCACACACCCAACACCCTCACACACCCAATTCCCTCACTCACCCAACTCGCTCACTCTCCCAACACCCTCACTCACCCAACTCCCTCACTCACCCAACTCCCTCACTCACCCAACTCCCTCACTCACCCAACTCCCTCAACTCACCCAACACCCTCACTCACCCAACACCCTCACTCACCCAACACCCTCACTCACCCAACTCCCTCACTCACCCAACTCCCTCACTCACCCAACACCCTCACTCACCCAACACCCTCACTCACCCAACTCCCTCACTCACCCAACACCCTCACTCACCGAACTCCCTCACTCACCCAACACCCTCACTCACCCAACTCCCTCACTCACCCGACTCCCTCACTCACCCAACACCCTCACTCACCGAACTCCCTCACTCACCCAACACCCTCACTCACCCAACTCCCTCATTCACCTAACACCCTCACTCACCCAACTCCCTCACTCACCCAACACCCTCACTCACCCAACTCCCTCACTCACCCAACACCCTCACTCACCGAACTCCCTCACTCACCCAACTCCCTCACTCACCCAACTCCCTCATTCACCTAACACCCTCACTCACCCAACTCCCTCATTCACCCAACTCCCTCATTCACCTAACACCCTCACTCTCCCAACTCCCTCACTCACCCAACACCCTCACTCACCCAACTCCCTCACTCACCCAACACCCTCACTCACCCAACACCCTCACTCACCCAACTCCCTCACTCACCCAACTCCCTCACTCACCCAACTCCCTCACTCACCCAACACCCTCACTCACTCAACTCCCTCACTCACACAACATTCTCACTCACTCAACACCCTCACTCACCCAACACCCTCACTCACTCAACACCCTCACTCACCCAACTCCCTCACTCAACACCCTCACTCACCCAACTCCCTCACTCACCCAACTCCCTCACTCACCCAACACCCTCACTCACCCAACTCCCTCAATCACCCAACTCCCTCACTCACCCAACTCCCTCACTCACCCAACACCCTCACTCACTCAAGACCCTCACTCACCCAACACCCTCACTCACTCAACACCCTCACTCACCCAACTCCCTCAGTCACCCAACTACCTCACTCACCCAACACCCTCACTCACCAAACTCTCTCACTCACCAAACTCCCTCACTCACTCAACACCCTCACTCACCAAACTCCCTCACTCACCAAACACCCTCACTCACCCAACACCCTCACTCACCCAACTCCCTCACTCACCCAACTCCCTCACTCACCCAACTCCCTCACTCACCCAACTCCCTCACTCACCCAACTCCCCCACTCACCCAACACGCTCACTCACCCAACTCCCTCACTCACCCAACTCCCTCACTCACCCAACACCCTCACTCACCCAACTCCCTCACTCACCCAACACCCTCATTCACCCAACACCCTCACTCACTCAACACCCTCACTCACCCAACACCCTCACTCACCCAACACCCTCACTCACCCAACTCACTCACTCACCCAACTCCCTCACTCACCCAACTCCGTCACTCACCCAACACCCTCACTCACCCAACACCCTCACTCACCCAACTCCCTCACTCACCCAACACCATCACTCACCCAACACCCTTACTCACCCAACACCATCACTCACCCAACACCCTTACTCACCCAACTCCCTCACTCACCCAACACCCTCACTCACCCAACACCCACACTCACGCAACACCCTGTCTCACCCAACACCCTCACTCACCCGACTCCCTCACTCTCCCAAATCCCTCACTCACCCAACACGCTCACTCACCCAACGCCCTCACTCACCCAACACCCTCACTCACCCAACACCCACACTCACTCAACACCGTCACTCACCCAACTCCCTCACACACCCAACTCCCTCACTCACCCAACACCCTCACTCATCAAACACCCTAACTCACCAAACTCCCTCACTCACCCAACACCCACACTCACCCAACAACCTCACTCACCCAACTCCCTCACTCACCCAACACCCTCACTCACCCAACACCCTCACTCACCCAACACCCTCACTCACCAAACTCCCTCACTCACCCAACACCTTCACTCACCCAACTCCCTCACTCACCAAACACCCTCACTCACCAAACACCCCCACTCACCCAACTCCCTCACTCACCCAACACCCTCACTCACCCAACTCCCTCACTCACTGAACACCCTCACTAACCCAACTCACTCACTCACCCAACACCCTCACTAACCCAACTCACTCACTCACCCAACTCCCTCACTCACCCATCACCCTCACTCACCCAACACCCTCACTCACCAAACACCATCACTCACCCAACTCCCTCACTCACCCAACACCCTCACTCACCTACCTCCCTAACTCACCGAACACCCTCACTAACCCAACTCACTCACCCAACTCCCTCACTCACCCATCACCCTCACTCACCCAACACCCTCACTCACCCAACACCCTCACTAACCCAACTCCCTCACTCACCCAACACCATCACTCACCCAACTCCCTCACTCACCCAACTCCCTCACTCACCCAACTCCCTCACTCACCCAACTCCCTCACTCACCCAACTCCCTCACTCACCGAACACCCTCACTAACCCAACTCACTCACTCACCCAACTCCCTCACTCACCCATCACCCTCACTCACCCAACACCCTCACTCACCCAACACCCTCACTAACCCAACACCTTCACTCACCCAACTCCCTCACTCACCCAACACCCACACTCACCCAACTCCCTCACTCACCGAACACCCTCACTAACCCAACTCACTCACTCACCCAACTCCCTCACTCACCCAACACCCAACACCCTCACTCACCCAACTCCCTCACTCACCCAACACCCTCACTCACCCAACACCCTCACTCACCCAACTCCCTCTCTCACCCAACTCCCTCACCCAACACCCTCACTCACTCAAGACCCTCACTCACCCATCACCCTCACTCACTCAAGACCCTCACTCACCCAACACCCTCACTCACCCAACTCCCTCACTCACCCAACTACCTCACTCACCCAACACCCTCACTCACTCACCCAACACCCTCACTCACCCAACACCCTCACTCACCGAACTCCCTCACTCACCCAACACCCTCACTCACCCAACTTCCTCACTTACCCAACACTCTCACTCACCCAACACCCTCACTCAAAAAACTCCCCCACTCACCCAACACCCTCAGTCACCCAACACCCTCACTCACCCAACTCCCTCACTCACCCAACACCCTCACTCATCCAACTCCCTCACTCACCCAACTCCCTCACTCACCCAACACCCTCACTCACTCAACACCCACACTCACTCAACTCCCTCACTCACCCAACACCCTCACTCACCCAACTCCCTCACTCACCCAACACCCTCACTCACCCAACTCCCTCACTCACCCAACACCATCACTCACCCAACTCCCTCACTCACCCAACTCCCTCACTCACCCAACTCCCTCAATCACCCAAAACCCTTACTCACCCAACACCCTCACTCACCCAACACCCTCACTCACCCAACTCCCTCACTCACCCAACTCCCTCACTCACCCAACTCCCTCACTCACCCAACACTCTCACTCACCCAACTCCCTCACTCACCCAACACTCTCACTCACCCAACTCCCTCACTCACCCAACTCCCTCATTCACCCAACTCCCTCACTCACGCAACACCCTTACTCACCCAACTCCCTCACTCACCCAACACGCTCACTCACCCAACTCACTCACTCACCCAACTCCCTCACTCACCCAACACCCTCACTCACTCAACACCCTCACTCACCCAAAACCCTCACTCTCCCAACACCCTCACCCACCCAACTCCCTCACTCACCGAACACCCTCACTCACCCAACTCCCTCACTCACCAAACACCCTCACTCACTAAACACCCTCACTCACCAAACTCCCCCACTCATCCTACACCCTCACGCACCCAACACCCTCACTCACCCAACTCCGCTACTCACCAAACTCCCTCACTCACCCAACACCCTCACTCACCAAACTCCCTCACTCACCCAACACCCTCACTCACCCAACACCCTCACTCACCCAACTCCCTCACTCACCCAACTCCCTCACTCACCCAACACCCTCACTCACTCAACTCCCTCACTCACACAACATTCTCACTCACTCAACACCCTCACTCACCCAACACCCTCACTCACTCAACACCCTCACTCACCCAACTCCCTCACTCAACACCCTCACTCACCCAACTCCCTCACTCACCCAACTCCCTCACTCACCCAACACCCTCACTCACCCAACTCCCTCAATCACCCAACTCCCTCACTCACCCAACTCCCTCACTCACCCAACACCCTCACTCACTCAAGACCCTCACTCACCCAACACCCTCACTCACTCAACACCCTCACTCACCCAACTCCCTCAGTCACCCAACTACCTCACTCACCCAACACCCTCACTCACCAAACTCTCTCACTCACCAAACTCCCTCACTCACTCAACACCCTCACTCACCAAACTCCCTCACTCACCAAACACCCTCACTCACCCAACACCCTCACTCACCCAACTCCCTCACTCACCCAACTCCCTCACTCACCCAACTCCCTCACTCACCCAACTCCCTCACTCACCCAACTCCCCCAATCACCCAACACGCTCACTCACCCAACTCCCTCACTCACCCAACTCCCTCACTCACCCAACACCCTCACTCACCCAACTCCCTCACTCACCCAACACCCTCATTCACCCAACACCCTCACTCACTCAACACCCTCACTCACCCAACACCCTCACTCACCCAACACCCTCACTCACCCAACTCACTCACTCACCCAACTCCCTCACTCACCCAACTCCGTCACTCACCCAACACCCTCACTCACCCAACACCCTAACTCACCCAACTCCCTCACTCACCCAACACCATCACTCACCCAACACCCTTACTCACCCAACACCATCACTCACCCAACACCCTTACTCACCCAACTCCCTCACTCACCCAACACCCTCACTCACCCAACACCCTCACTCACGCAACACCCTGTCTCACCCAACACCCTCACTCACCCAACTCCCTCACTCTCCCAAATCCCTCACTCACCCAACACGCTCACTCACCCAACGCCCTCACTCACCCAACACCCTCACTCACCCAACACCCACACTCACTCAACACCGTCACTCACCCAACTCCCTCACACACCCAACTCCCTCACTCACCCAACACCCTCACTCATCAAACACCCTAACTCACCAAACTCCCTCACTCACCCAACACCCACACTCACCCAACAACCTCACTCACCCAACTCCCTCACTCACCCAACACCCTCACTCACCCAACACCCTCACTCACCCAACACCCTCACTCACCAAACTCCCTCACTCACCCAACACCTTCACTCACCCAACTCCCTCACTCACCAAACACCCTCACTCACCAAACACCCCCACTCACCCAACTCCCTCACTCACCCAACACCCTCACTCACCCAACTCACTCACTCACTGAACACCCTCACTAACCCAACTCACTCACTCACCCAACACCCTCACTAACCCAACTCACTCACTCACCCAACTCCCTCACTCACCCATCACCCTCACTCACCCAACACCCTCACTCACCAAACACCATCACTCACCCAACTCCCTCACTCACCCAACACCCTCACTCACTCAACACCCTCACTCACCCAAAACCCTCACTCTCCCAACACCCTCACCCACCCAACTCCCTCACTCACCGAACACCCTCACTCACCCAACTCCCTCACTCACCAAACACCCTCACTCACTAAACACCCTCACTCACCAAACTCCCCCACTCATCCTACACCCTCACGCACCCAACACCCTCACTCACCCAACTCCGCTACTCACCAAACTCCCTCACTCACCCAACACCCTCACTCACCAAACTCCCTCACTCACCCAACACCCTCACTCACCCAACACCCTCACTCACCCAACACCCTCACTCACCAAACTCCCCCAGTCACCCAAGACCCTCACTCACCCAACTCCCTCACTCACCCAACTCCCTCACTCACCCAACTCCCTCACTCACCAAACTCCCTTACTCACCCAACACCCTCACTCACCCAACACCCTCACTCACCCAACTCCGCTACTCACCAAACTCCCTCACTCACCCAACACCCTCACTCACCCAACTCCCTCACTCACCCAACTCCCTCACTCACCCAACTCCCTCACTCACCAAACTCCCTCACTCACCCAACACCCTCACTCACCCAACTGCCTCACTCACCCAACTCCCTCACTCACCCAACACCCTCACTCACCCAACTCCCTCACTCACCCAACTCCCTCACTCACCCAACACCCTCACTCACCCAACTCCCTCACTCACCCAACTCCCTCACTCACCCAACACCCTAACTCACTCAACACCCTCACTCACCAAACTCCCTCACTCACCAAACTCCCTCACTCACCCAAGACCCACACTCACCCAACTCCCTCACTCACCCAACTCCCTCACTCACTCAACTCCCTCACTCACCCAACACCCTCACTCACTCAAGACCCTCACTCACCCAACACCCTCACTCACCCAACTGCCTCACTCACCCAACACCCTCACTCACCCAACACCCTCACTCACCCAACTCCGCTACTCACCAAACTCCCTCACTCACCCAACACCCTCACTCACCCAACTCCCTCACTCACCCAACACCCTCACTCAACAATCTCCCTCACTCACCCAACACCCTCACTCACTCAACTCCCTCACTCACCCAACACCCTCACTCACTCAAGACCCTCACTCACCCAATACCCTCACTCACCCAACTCCCTCACTCACCCAACACCCTCACTCACCCAACACCCTCACTCACCCAACACCATCACTCACCCAACTCCCTCACTCACCCAACACCCTCACTCACCCAACACCCTCACTCACCCAACACCCTCACTTACTCAACACCCTCACTCACCCAACTCCCTCAATCACCCAACTCCCTCACTCACCCAACACCCTCACACACCCAACACCCTCACTCACCCAACACCCTCACTCACCCAACACCCTCACTCACTCAACACCCTCACTCACCCAACACCCTCACTCACCAAACTCCCTCACTCACACAACACCCTCACTCACCCAACTCCCTCACTCACCCAACTCCCTCACTCACCAAACTCCCTCACTCACCCAACACCCTCACTCACCCAACACCCTCACTCACTCAACACCCTCACTCACCCAACACCCTCACTCACCAAACTCCCTCACTCACCCAACACCCTCACTCACCCAACACCCACACTCACCCAACACCCTCACTCACCCAACACCCTCACTCACTCAACACCCTCACTCACCCAACACTCTCACTCACCAAACTCCCTCACTCACTCAACACCCCCACTCACCCAACACCCTCACTCACTCAACACCCTCACTCACCCAACTCCCTCATTCACCCAACACCCCCACACACCAAACACCCTCACTCACCCAACACCCACACTCACCCAACTCCCTCACTCACACAACACCCTCACTCACTCAACACCCTCACTCACCCAACACCCTCACTCACCCAACTCCCTCACTCACACAACACCCTCACTCACTCAACTCCCTCACTCACCCAACACCCTCACTCACCCAACACCCTCAATCACCCAACTCCCTTACTCACCCAACACCCTCACTCACCCAACTCCCTCACTCACCAAACTCCCCCACTCACCCAACTCCCTCACTCACCCAACACCCTCACTCTCCCAACTCCCTCACTCACCCAACTCACTCACTCACCAAACTCCCCCACTCACCCAACTCCCTCACTCACCCAACACCCCCACACACCAAACACCCTCACTCACCCAACACCCTCACTCACCCAACTCCCTCACTCACCCAACACCCTCACTCACCCAACAACCTCACTCACCCAACACCCTCACTCACCCAACACCCTCACTCACCCAACTCCCTCACTCACCCAACACCCTCACTCACCCAACACCCTCACTCACCCAACACCCTCACTCACCCAACACCCTCACTCACTCAACACCCTCACTCACCCAACACCCTCACTCACCCAACACCCTCACTCACTCAACACCCTCACTCACCCAACACCCTCACTCACTCAACACCCTCACTCTCCCAACACCCTCACTCACCCAACTCCCTCACTCACCCAACTCCTTCGCTCACCCAACTCCCTCACTCACCCAACTCCCTCACTCACCCAACTCCCCCACTCACCCAACACCCTCACTCACCCAACTCCCTCACTCACCCAACTCCCTCACTCACCCAACACCCTCACTCACCCAACACCGTCACTCACCAATCACCCTCACTCACCCAACACCCCCACACACCAAACACCCTCACTCACCCAACACCCTCACTCACTCAACACGCTCAATCTCCCAAAACCCTCACTCACCCAACACCCTCACTCACCCAACACCCTCACTCACCCAACACCCTCACTCACCCAACACCCTCACTCACAAAACACCCGCTCTCACTCAACTCCCTCACTCACCCAACTCCCTCACTCTCCCAACACCCTCACTCACCCAACTCCCTCACTCACCCAACTCCATTACTCACCCAACTCCCTCACTCACCCAACTCCCTCACTCACCCAAATCCCTCAACTCACCCAACACCCTCACTCACCCAACACCCTCACTCAACCAACACCCTCACTCACCCAACACCCTCACTCACCCAACACCCTCACTCACCCAACACCCTCACTCACCCAACACCCTCACTCACCCAACTCCCTCACTCACCCAACACCCTCACTCACCCAACTCCCTCACTCACCAAACTCCCCCACTCACCCAACTCCCTCACTCACCCAACACCCTCACTCACCCAACTCCCTCACTCACCCAACTCACTCACTCAACAAACTCCCCCACTCACCCAACTCCCTCACTCACCCAACACCCCCACACACCAAACACCCTCACTCACCAAACACCCTCACTCACCCAACTCCCTCACTCACCCAACACCCTCACTCACCCAACAACCTCACTCACCAAACACCCTCACTCACCCAACACCCTCACTCACCCAACACCCTCACTCACCCAACTCCCTCACTCACCGAACACCCTCACTCACCCAACACCCTCACTCACCCAACACACTCACTCACCCAACACCCTCACTCACTCAACACCCTCACTCACCCAACACCCTCACTCACCCAACACCCTCACTCACTCAACACCCTCACTCACCCAACACCCTCACTCATTCAACACCCTCACTCTCCCAACACCCTCACTCACCCAACTCCCTCACTCACCGAACACCCTCACTCACCCAACACCCTCACTCACCCAACTCCCTCACTCACCCAACTCCCTCACTCACCCAACTATCTCACTCACCCAACTCCCCCACTCACCCAACACCCTCACTCACCCAACTCCCTCACTCACCCAACTCCCTCACTCACCCAACACCCTCACTCACCCAACACCGTCTATCACCAAACACCCTCACTCACCCAACACCCCCACACACCAAACACCCTCACTCACCCAACACCCTCACTCACTCAACACGCTCAATCTCCCAACACCCTCACTCACCCAACACCCTCACTCACCCAACACCCTCACTCACCCAACACAGTCACTCACAAAACACCCGCTCTCACCCAACTCCCTCACTCACCCAACTCCCTCACTCTCCCAGCACCCTCACTCACCCAACTCCCTCACTCACCCAACTCCCTCACTCACCCAACTCCCTCACTCACCCAACTCCCTCACTCACCCAAATCCCTCAACTCACCCAACACCCTCACTCACCCAACACCCTCACTCACCCAACTCCCTCACTCACCCAACACCCTCACTCACCCAACTCCCTAACTCACCCAACACCCTCACTCACCGAACACCCTCACTCACCCAACACCCTCACTCAACCAACACCCTAACTCACCCAACTCCCTCACTCACCCAACACCCTCACTCACCGAACTCCCTCACTCACCCAACTCCCTCACTCACCCAACACCCTCATTCACCTAACAGCCTCACTCACCCAACTCCCTCACTCACCCAACTCCCTCATTCACCTAACACCCTCACTCTCCCAACTCCCTCACTCACCCAACACCCTCACTCACCCAACTCCCTCACTCACCCAACACCCTTACTCACCCAACACCCTCACTCACCCAACTCCCTCACTCACCCAACACCCTGACTCACCAACACCCTGACTCATTCAACTCCCTCACTCACCCAACTCCCTCACTCACCCAACACCCTCACTCACCCAACTCCCTCACTCACCCAACTCCCTCACTCACCCAACACCCTCACTCACCCAACTCCCTCTCTCACCCAACTCCCTCACTCACCCAACACCCTCACTCACCCAACTCCCTCACTCACCCAACTCCCTCACTCACCCAACTCCCTCACTCACCCAATACCCTCACTCACCCAACTCCCTCACTCACCCAACTCAGTCACTCACCAAACTCCCCCACTCACCCAACTCCCTCACTCATCCAACACCCCCACACACCAAACACCCTCACTCACCCAACACCCTCACTCACCCAACTCCCTCACTCACCCAACACCCTCACTCACCCAACACCCTCACTCACCCAACACCCTCACTCACCCAACACCCTCACTCACTCAACACCCTCACTCACCCAACACCCTCACTCACTCAACAACCTCACTCTCCCAACACCCTCACTCACCCAACACCCTCACTCACCCAACACCCTCACTCACCCAACTCCCTCACTCACCCAACACCCTCACTCACCAAACTCTCTCACTCACCAAACTCCCTCACTCACTCAACACCCTCACTCACCAAACTCGCTCACTCACCAAACACCCTCGCACACCCAACACCCTCACTCACCAAACTCCCTCACTCACCCAACTCCCTCACTCACCCAACTCCCTCACTCACCCAACTCCCTCACTCACCCAACTCCCCCACTCACCCAACACCCTCACTCACCCAACTCCCTCACTCACCCAACTCCCTCACTCACCCAAAACCCTCACTCACACAACTCCCTCACTCACCCAACACCCTCACTCACCCAACACCCTCACTCACTCAACACCCTCACTCACCCAACACCCCCACACACCCAACACCCTCACACACCCAACTCCCTCACTCACCCAACTCGCTCACTCTCCCAACACCCTCACTCACCCAACTCCCTCACTCACCCAACTCCCTCACTCACTCAACTCCCTCACTCACCCAACTCCCTCAACTCACCCAACACCCTCACTCACCCAACACCCTCAATCACCCAACACCCTCACTCACCCAACTCCCTCACTCACCCAACTCCCTCACTCACCCAACACCCTCACTCACCCAACACCCTCACTCACCCAACTCCCTCACTCACCCAACACCCTCACTCACCGAACTCCCTCACTCACCCAACACCCTCACTCACCCAACTCCCTCACTCACCCAACTCCCTCACTCACCCAATACCCTCACTCACCGAACTCCCTCACTCACCCAACACCCTCACTCACCCAACTCCCTCATTCACCTAACACCCTCACTCACCCAACTCCCTCACTCACCCAACACCCTCACTCACCCAACTCCCTCACTCACCCAACACCCTCACTCACCCAACTCCCTCACTCACCCAACACCCTCACTCACCCAACACCATCACTCACCGAACTCCCTCACTCACCCAACTCCCTCACTCACCCAACTCCCTCATTCACCTAACACCCTCACTCACCCAACTCCCTCACTCACCCAACTCCCTCATTCACATAACACCCTCACTCTCCCAACTCCCTCACTCACCCAACACCCTCACTCACCCAACTCCCTCACTCACCCAACACCCTCACTCAACCAACACCCTCACTCACCCAACTCCCTCACTCACCCAACTCCCTCACTCACCCAACTCCCTCACTCACCCAACACCCTCACTCACTCAACTCCCTCACTCACACAACATTCTCACTCACTCAACACCCTCACTCACCCAACACCCTCACTCACTCAACACCCTCACTCACCCAACTCCCTCACTCAACACCCTCACTCACCCAACTCCCTCACTCACCCAACTCCCTCACTCACCCAACACCCTCACTCACCCAACTCCCTCAATCACCCAACTCCCTCACTCACCCAACTCCCTCACTCACCCAACACCCTCACTCACTCAAGACCCTCACTCACCCAACACCCTCACTCACTCAACACCCTCACTCACCCAACTCCCTCAGTCACCCAACTACCTCACTCACCCAACACCCTCACTCACCAAACTCTCTCACTCACCAAACTCCTTCACTCACTCAACACCCTCACTCACCAAACTCCCTCACTCACCAAACACCCTCACTCACCCAACACCCTCACTCACCCAACTCCCTCACTCACCCAACTCCCTCACTCACCCAACTCCCTCACTCACTCAACTCCCTCACTCACCCAACTCCCCCACTCACCCAACACGCTCACTCACCCAACTCCCTCACTCACCCAACTCCCTCACTCACCCAACACCCTCACTCACCCAACTCCCTCACTCACCCAACACCCTCATTCACCCAACACCCTCACTAACTCAACACCCTCACTCACCCAACACCCTCACTCACCCAACACCCTCACTCACCCAACTCACTCACTCACCCAACTCCCTCACTCACCCAACTCCGTCACTCACCCAACACCCTCACTCACCCAACACCCTCACTCACCCAACTCCCTCACTCACCCAACACCATCACTCACCCAACACCCTTACTCACCCAACACCATCACTCACCCAACACCCTTACTCACCCAACTCCCTCACTCACCCAACACCCTCACTCACCCAACACCCTCACTCACGCAACACCCTGTCTCACCCAACACCCTCACTCACCCAACTCCCTCACTCTCCCAAATCCCTCACTCACCCAACACGCTCACTCACCCAACGCCCTCACTCACCCAACACCCTCACTCACCCAACACCCACACTCACTCAACTCCGTAACTCACCCAACTCCCTCACTCACCCAACACCCTCACTCACCCAACACCCTCACTCGCCCAACACCCTCACTCACCCAACACCCTCACTCACTCAACACCCTCACTCACTCAACTCCGTCACTCACCCAACTCCCTCACACACCCAACTCCCTCACTCACCCAACACCCTCACTCATCAAACACCCTCACTCACCAAACTCCCTCACTCACCCAACACCCACACTCACCCAACAACCTCACTCACCCAACTCCCTCACTCACCCAACCCCCTCACTCACCCAACACCCTCACTCACCCAACACCCTCACTCACCAAACTCCCTCACTCAACCAACACCTTCACTCACCCAACTCCCTCACTCACCAAACACCCTCACTCACCAAACACCCCCACTCACCCAACTCCCTCACTCACCCAACACCCTCACTCACATAACTCCCTCACTCACTGAACACCCTCACTAACCCAACTCACTCACTCACCCAACACCCTCACTAACCCAACTCACTCACTCACCCAACTCCCTCACTCACCCATCACCCTCACTCACCCAACACCCTCACTCACCAAACACCATCACTCACCCAACTCCCTCACTCACCCAACACCCTCACTCACCTACCTCCCTAACTCACCGAACACCCTCACTAACCCAACTCACTCACCCAACTCCCTCACTCACCCATCACCCTCACTCACCCAACACCCTCACTCACCCAACACCCTCACTAACCCAACTCCCTCACTCACCCAACTCCCTCACTCACCCAACTCCCTCACTCACCCAACACCCTCACTCACCCAACACCCTCACTCACCCAACTCCCTCACTCACCCAACACCCTCACTCAACGAACTCCCTCACTCACCCAACACCCTCACTCACCCAACTCCCTCACTCACCCAACTCCCTCACTC
Organism: Scyliorhinus torazame; assembly: GCF_047496885.1. Taxonomy (NCBI): domain Eukaryota; kingdom Metazoa; phylum Chordata; class Chondrichthyes; order Carcharhiniformes; family Scyliorhinidae; genus Scyliorhinus; species Scyliorhinus torazame. The sequence continues at coordinate 414,852,523 of NC_092707.1, forward strand.
ACCCAACACCCTCACTCACCGAACTCCCTCACTCACCCAACACCCTCACTCACCCAACTCCCTCATTTACCTAACACCCTCACTCACCCAACTCCCTCACTCACCCAACACCCTCACTCACCCAACTCCCTCACTCACCCAACACCCTCACTCACCCAACTCCCTCACTGACCCAACACCCTCACTCACCGAACTCCCTCACTCACCCAACTCCCTCACTCACCCAACTCCCTCATTCACCTAACACCCTCACTCACCCAACTCCCTCACTCACCCAACTCCCTCATTCACCTAACACCCTCACTCTCCCAACTCCCTCACTCACCCAACACCCTCACTCAACCAACTCCCTCACTCACCCAACACCCTCACTCACCCAACACCCTCACTCACCCAACTCCCTCACTCACCCAACTCCCTCACTCACCCAACTCCCTCACTGACCCAACACCCTCACTCACTCAACTCACTCACTCACACAACATTCTCACTCATTCAACACCCTCACTCACCCAACACCCTCACTCACTCAACACCCTCACTCACCCAACTCCCTCACTCAACACCCTCACTCACCCAACTCCCTCACTCACCCAACTCCCTCACTCACCCAACACCCTCACTCACCCAACTCCCTCACTCACCCAACTCCCTCACTCACCCAACACCCTCACTCACTCAAGACCCTCACTCACCCAACACCCTCACTCACTCAACACCCTCACTCACCCAACTCCCTCAGTCACCCAACTACCTCACTCACCCAACACCCTCACTCACCAAACTCTCTCACTCACCAAACTCCCTCACTCACTCAACACCCTCACTCACCAAACTCCCTCACTCACCAAACACCCTCACTCACCCAACACCCTCACTCACCCAACTCCCTCACTCACCCAACTCCCTCACTCACCCAACTCCCTCACTCACCCAACTCCCTCACTCACCCAACTCCCCCACTCACCCAACACGCTCACTCACCCAACTCCCTCACTCACCCAACTCCCTCACTCACCCAACACCCTCACTCACCCAACTCCCTCATTCACCCAACACCCTCATTCACCCAACACCCTCACTCACTCAACACCCTCACTCACCCAACACCCTCACTCACCCAACACCCTCACTCACCCAACTCACTCACTCACCCAACTCCCTCACTCACCCAACTCCGTCACTCACCCAACACCCTCACTCACCCAACACCCTCACTCACCCAACTCCCTCACTCACCCAACACCATCACTCACCCAACACCCTTACTCACCCAACACCATCACTCACCCAAAACCCTTACTCACCCAACTCCCTCACTCACCCAACACCCTCACTCACCCAACACCCTCACTCACGCAACACCCTGTCTCACCCAACACCCTCACTCACCCAACTCCCTCACTCTCCCAAATCCCTCACTCACCCAACACGCTCACTCACCCAACGCCCTCACTCACCCAACACCCTCACTCACCCAACACCCACACTCACTCAACACCGTAACTCACCCAACTCCCTCACTCACCCAACACCCTCACTCACCCAACACCCTCACTCGCCCAACACCCTCACTCACCCAACACCCTCACTCACTCAACACCCTCACTCACCCAACTCCGTCACTCACCAAACTCCCTCACACACCCAACTCCCTCACTCACCCAACACCTTACTCATCAAACACCCTCACTCACCAAACTCCCTCACTCACCCAACACCCACACTCACCCAACAACCTCACTCACCCAACTCCCTCACTCACCCAACACCCTCACTAACCCAACACCCTCACTCACCCAACACCCTCACTCACCAAACTCCCTCACTCACCCAACACCTTCACTCACCCAACTCCCTCACTCACCAAACACCCTCACTCACCAAACACCCCCACTCACCCAACTTCCTCACTCACCCAACACCCTCACTCACCCAACTCCCTCACTCACTGAACACCCTCACAAACCCAACTCACTCACTCACCCAACACCCTCACTAACCCAACTCACTCACTCACCCAACTCCCTCACTCACCCATCACCCTCACTCACCCAACACCCTCACTCACCAAACACCATCACTCACCCAACTCCCTCACTCACCCAACACCCTCACTCACCTACCTCCCTAACTCACCGAACAGCCTCACTAACCCAACTCACTAACCCAACTCCCTCACTCACCCATCACCCTCACTCACCCAACACCCTCACTCACCCAACACCCTCACTAACCCAACTCCCTCACTCACCCAACACCATCACTCACCCAACTCCCTCACTCACCCAACTCCCTCACTCACCCAACTCCCTCACTCACCCAACACCCTCACTCACCCAACTCCCTCACTCACCCAACACCCTCACTCACCGAACTCCCTCACTCACCCAACTCCCTCACTCACCCAACTCCCTCATTCACCTAACACCCTCACTCACCCAACTCCCTCACTCACCCAACTCCCTCATTCACCTAACACACTCACTCTCCCAACTCCCTCACTCACCCAACACCCTCACTCACCCAACTCCCTCACTCACCCAACACCCTCACTCACCCAACACCCTCACTCACCCAACTCCCTCACTCACCCAACTCCCTCACTCACCCAACTCCCTCACTCACCCAACACCCTGACTCACTCAACTCCCTCACTCACACAACATTCTCACTCACTCAACACCCTCACTCACCCAACACCCTCACTCACTCAACACCCTCACTCACCCAACTCCCTCACTCAACACCCTCACTCACCCAACTGCCTCACTCACCCAACTCCCTCACTCACCCAACACCCTCACTCACCCAACTCCCTCAATCACCCGACTCCCTCACTCACCCAACTCCCTCACTCACCCAACACCCTCACTCACTCAAGACCCTCACTCACCCAACACCCTCACTCACTCAACACCCTCACTCACCCAACTCCCTCAGTCACCCAACTACCTCACTCACCCAACACCCACACTCACCAAACTCTCTCACTCACCAAACTCCCTCACTCACTCAACACCCTCACTCACCAAACTCCCTCACTCACCAAACACCCTCACTCACCCAACACCCTCACTCACCCAACTCCCTCACTCACCCAACTCCCTCACTCACCCAACTCCCTCACTCACCCAACTCCCTCACTCACCCAACTCCCCCACTCACCCAACACGCTCACTCACCCAACTCCCTCACTCACCCAACTCCCTCACTCACCCAACACCCTCACTCACCCAACTCCCTCACTCACCCAACACCCTCATTCACCCAACACCCTCACTCACTCAACACCCTCACTCACCCAACACCCTCACTCACCCAACACCCTCACTCACCCAACTCACTCACTCACCCAACTCCCTCACTCACCCAACTCCGTCACTCACCCAACACCCTCACTCACCCAACACCCTCACTCACCCAACTCCCTCACTCACCCAACACCATCACTCACCCAACACCCTTACTCACCCAACACCATCACTCACCCAACACCCTTACTCACCCAACTCCCTCACTCACCCAACACCCTCACTCACCCAACACCCTCACTCACGCAACACCCTGTCTCACCCAACACCCTCACTCACCCAACTCCCTCACTCTCCCAAATCCCTCAGTCACCCAACACGCTCACTCACCCAACGCCCTCACTCACCCAACACCCTCACTCACCCAACACCCACACTCACTCAACACCGTAACTCACCCAACTCCCTCACTCACCCAACACCCTCACTCACCCAACACCCTCACTCGCCCAACACCCTCCCTCACCCAACACCCTCACTCACTCAACACCCTCACTCACCCAACTCCGTCACTCACCCAACTCCCTCACACACCCAACTCCCTCACTCACCCAACACCCTCACTCATCAAACACCCTCACTCACCAAACTCCCTCACTCACCAAACACCCTCACTCACCAAACACCCCCACTCACCCAACTCCCTCACTCACCCAACACCCTCACTCACCCAACTCCCTCACTCACTGAACACCCTCACTAACCCAACTCACTCACTCACCCAACACCCTCACTAACCCAACTCACTCACTCACCCAACTCCCTCACTCACCCATCACCCTCACTCACCCAACACCCTCACTCACCAAACACCATCACTCACCCAACTCCCTCACTCACCCAACACCCTCACTCACCTACCTCCCTAACTCACCGAACACCCTCACTAACCCAACTCACTCACCCAACTCCCTCACTCACCCATCACCCTCACTCACCCAACACCCTCACTCACCCAACACCCTCACTAACCCAACTCCCTCACTCACCAAACTCCCTCACTCACCCAACTCCCTCACTCACCCAACACCCTCACTTACCCAACACCCTCACTCACCCAACTCCCTCACTCACCCAACACCCTCACTCACCGAACTCCCTCACTCACCCAACACCCTCACTCACCCAACTCCCTCACTCACCCAACTCCCTCACTCACCCAACACCCTCACTCACCGAACTCCCTCACTCACCCAACACCCTCACTCACCCAACTCCCTCATTCACCTAACACCCTCACTCACCCAACTCTCTCACTCACCCAACACCCTCACTCACCCAACTCCCTCACTCACCCAACACCCTCAAACACCCAACTCCCTCACTCACCCAACACCCTCACTCACCGAACTCCCTCACTCACCCAACTCCCTCACTCACCCAACTCCCTCATTCACCTAACACCCTCACTCACCCAACTCCCGCACTCACCCAACTCCCTCATTCACCTAACACCCTCACTCTCCCAACTCCCTCACTCACCCAACACCCTCACTCACCCAACTCCCTCACTCACCCAACACCCTCACTCACCCAACACCCTCACTCACCCAACTCCCTCACTCACCCAACTCCCTCACTCACCCAACTCCCTCACTCACCCAACACCCTCACTCACTCAACTCCCTCACTCACACAACATTCTCACTCACTCAACACCCTCACTCACCCAACACCCTCACTCACTCAACACCCTCACTCACCCAACTCCCTCACTCAACACCCTCACTCACCCAACTCCCTCACTCACCCAACTCCCTCACTCACCCAACACCCTCACTCACCCAACTCCCTCAATCACCCAACTCCCTCACTCACCCAACTCCCTCACTGACCCAACACCCTCACTCACTCAAGACCCTCACTCACCCAACACCCTCACTCACTCAACACCCTCACTCACCCAACTCCCTCAGTCACCCAACTACCTCACTCACCCAACACCCTCACTCACCAAACTCTCTCACTCACCAAACTCCCTCACTCACTCAACACCCTCACTCACCAAACTCCCTCACTCACCAAACACCCTCACTCACCCAACACCCTCACTCACCCAACTCCCTCACTCACCCAACTCCCTCACTCACCCAACTCCCTCACTCACCCAACTCCCTCACTCACCCAACTCCCCCACTCACCCAACACGCTCACTCACCCAACTCCCTCACTCACCCAACTCCCTCACTCACCCAACACCCTCACTCACCCAACTCCCTCACTCACCCAACACCCTCATTCACCCAACACCCTCACTCACTCAACACCCTCACTCACCCAACACCCTCACTCACCCAACACCCTCACTCACCCAACTCACTCACTCACACAACTCCCTCACTCACCCAACTCCGTCACTCACCCAACACCATCACTCACCCAACACCCTCACTCACCCAACTCCCTCACTCACCCAACACCATCACTCACCCAACACCCTTACTCACCCAACACCATCACTCACCCAACACCCTTACTCACCCAACTCCCTCACTCACCCAACACCCTCACTCACCCAACACCCTCACTCACGCAACACCCTGTCTCACCCAACACCCTCACTCACCCAACTCCCTCACTCTCCCAAATCCCTCACTCACCCAACACGCTCACTCACCCAACGCCCTCACTCACCCAACACCCTCACTCACCCAACACCCACTCTCACTCAACACCGTAACTCACCCAACTCCCTCACTCACCCAACACCCTCACTCACCCAACACCCTCACTCGCCCAACACCCTCACTCACCCAACACCCTCACTCACTCAACACCCTCACTCACCCAACTCCGTCACTCACCCAACTCCCTCACACACCCAACTCCCTCACTCACCCAACACCCTCACTCATCAAACACCCTCACTCACCAAACTCCCTCACTCACCCAACACCCACACTCACCCAACAACCTCACTCACCCAACTCCCTCACTCACCCAACACCCTCACTCACCCAACACCCTCACTCACCCAACACCCTCACTCACCAAACTCCCTCACTCACCCAACACCTTCACTCGCCCAACTCCCTCACTCACCAAACACCCTCACTCACCAAACACCCCCACTCACCCAACTCCCTCACTCACCCAACACCCTCACTCACCCAACTCCCTCACTCACTTAACACCCTCACTAACCCAACTCACTCACTCACCCAACACCCTCACTAACCCAACTCACTCACTCACCCAACTCCCTCACTCACCCATCACCCTCACTCACCCAACACCCTCACTCACCAAACACCATCACTCACCCAACTCCCTCACTCACCCAACATCCTCACTCACCTACCTCCCTAACTCACCGAACACCCTCACTAACCCAACTCACTCACCCAACTCCCTCACTCACCCATCACCCTCACTCACCCAACACCCTCACTCACCCAACACCCTCACTAACCCAACTCCCTCACTCACCCAACACCATCACTCACCCAACTCCCTCACTCACCCAACTCCCTCACTCACCCAACTCCCTCACTCACCCAACTCCCTCACTCACCGAACACCCTCACTAACCCAACTCACTCACTCACCCAACTCCCTCACTCACCCAACACCCAACACCCTCACTCACCCAACTCCCTCACTCACCCAACACCCTCACTCACCCAACACCCTCACTCACCCAACTCCCTCTCTCACCCAACTCCCTCACCCAACACCCTCACTCACTCAAGACCCTCACTCACCCATCACCCTCACTCACTCAAGACCCTCACTCACCCAACACCCTCACTCACCCAACTCCCTCACTCACCCAACTACCTCACTCACCCAACACCCTCACTCACTCACCCAACACCCTCACTCACCCAACACCCTCACTCACCCAACTCCCTCACTCACCCAACACCCTCACTCACCCAACTCCCTCACTTACCCAACACTCTCACTCACCCAACACCCTCACTCAAAAAACTCCCCCACTCACCCAACACCCTCAGTCACCCAACACCCTCACTCACCCAACTCCCTCACTCACCCAACACCCTCACTCATCCAACTCCCTCACTCACCCAACTCCCTCACTCACCCAACACCCTCACTCACTCAACACCCACACTCACTCAACTCCCTCACTCACCCAACACCCTCACTCACCCAACTCCCTCACTCACCCAACACCCTCGCTCACCCAACTCCCTCACTCACCCAACAGCATCACTAACCCAACTCCCTCACTCACCCAACTCCCTCACTCACCCAACTCCCTCAATCACCCAAAACCCTTACTCACCCAACACCCTCACTCACCCAACACCCTCACTCACCCAACTCCCTCACTCACCCAACTCCCTCACTCACCCAACTCCCTCACTCACCCAACACTCTCACTCACCCAACTCCCTCACTCACCCAACACTCTCACTCACCCAACTCCCTCACTCACCCAACTCCCTCACTCACCCAACTCCCTCACTCACCCAACACCCTTACTCACCCAACTCCCTCACTCACCCACCTCCCTCACTCACCCAACACCCTCACTCACTCAACACCCTCACTCACTCAACTCCCTCACTCACCCAACACCCTCACTCACCCAACTCCCTCACTCACCCAACTCCCTCACTCACCCAACTCCCTCACTCACCCAACACTCTCACTCACCCAACTCCCTCACTCACCCAACACTCTCACTCACCCAACTCCCTCACTCACCCAACACCCTCACTCACCCAACTCCCTCACTCACCCAACACCCACACTCACTCAACACCGTAACTCACCCAACTCCCTCACTCACACAACACCCTCACTCACCCAACACCCTCACTCGCCCAACACCCTCACTCACCCAACACCCTCACTCACTCAACACCCTCACTCACCCAACTCCGTCACTCACGCAACTCCCTCACACACCCAACTCCCTCACTCACCCAACACCCTCACTCACTAAACACCCTCACTCACCCAAATCCCTCACTCACCCAATACCCACACTCACCCAACACCCTCACTCACCCAACACCCTCACTAACCCAACTCCCTCACTCACCCAACACCATCACTCACCCAACTCCCTCACTCACCCAACTCCCTCACTCACCCAACTCCCTCACTCACCCAACTCCCTCACTCACCCAACACCCTCACTCACCCAACACTCTCACTCACCCAACACCCTCACTCACCCAACTCCCTCACTCACCCAACACCCTCACTCACCCAACTCCCTCACTTACCCAACACCCTCACTCACCCAACACCCTCACTCAAAAAACTCCTCCACTCACCCAACACCCTCAGTCACCCAACACCTTCACTCACCTAACTCCCTCACTCACCCAACACCCTCACTCACCCAACTCCCTCACTCACCCAACTCCCTCACTCACCCAACACCCTCACTCACTCAACACCCTCACTCACTCAACTCCCTCACTCACCCAACACCCTCACTCACCCAACTCCCTCACTCACCCAACACCCTCACTCACCCAACTCCCTCACTCACCCAACACCATCACTCACCCAACTCCCTCACTCACCCAACTCCCTCACTCACCCAACTTCCTCACTCACCCAAAACCCTTACTCACCCAACTCCCTCACTCACCCAACACCCTCACTCACCCAACTCCCTCACTCACCCAACTCCCTCACTCACCCAACTCCCTCACTCACCCAACACTCTCACTCACCCAACTCCCTCACTCACCCAACACTCTCACTCACCCAACTCCCTCACTCACCCAACTCTCTCACTCAACCAACACCCTCACTCACCAAACACCATAACTCACCCAACTCCCTCACTCACCCAACACCCTCACTCACCTACCTCCCTCACTCACCGAACACCCTCACTAACCCAACTCACTCACTCACCCAACTCCCTCACTCACCCATCACCCTCACTCACCCAACACCCTCACTCACCCAACACCCTCACTAACCCAACTCCCTCACTCACCCAACACCATCACTCACCCAACTCCCTCACTCACCCAACTCCCTCACTCACCCAACTCCCTCACTCACCCAACTCCCTCACTCACCCAACTCCCTCACTCACCGAACACCCTCACTAACCCAACTCACTCACTCACCCAACTCCCTCACTCACCCATCACCCTCACTCACCCAACACCCTCACTCACCCAACACCCTTACTAACCCAACACCCTCACTCACCCAACTCCCTCACTCACCCAACACCCACACTCACCCAACTCCCTCACTCACCGAACACCCTCACTAACCCAACTCACTCACTCACCCAACTCCCTCACTCACCCAACACCCAACACCCTCACTCACCCAACTCCCTCCCTCACCCAACACCCTCACTCACCCAACACCCTCACTCACCCAACTCCCTCTCTCACCCAACTCCCTCACCCAACACCCTCACTCACTCAAGACCCTCACTCACCCAACACCCTCACTCACTCAAGACCCTCACTCACCCAACACCCTCACTCACCCAACTCCCTCACTCACCCAACTACCTCACTCACCCAACACCCTCACTCACTCAACCAACACCCTCACTCACCCAACACCCTCACTCACCCAACTCCCTCACTCACCCAACACCCTCACTCACCCAACTCCCTCACTTACCCAACACCCTCACTCACCCAACACCCTCACTCAAAAAACTCCCCCACTCACCCAACACCCTCAGTCACCCAACACCCTCACTCAGCCAACTCCCTCACTCACCCAACACCCTCACTCACCCAACTCCCTCACTCACCCAACTCCCTCACTCACCCAACACCCTCACTCACTCAACACCCACACTCACTCAACTCCCTCACTCACCCAACACCCTCACTCACCCAACTCCCTCACTCACCCAGCACCCTCACTCACCCAACTCCCTCACTCACCCAACACCATCACTCACCCAACTCCCTCACTCACCCAACTCCCTCACTCACCCAACTACCTCACTCACCCAAAACCCTTACTCACCCAACTCCCTCACTCACCCAACACCCTCACTCACCCAACTCCCTCACTCACCCAACTCCCTCACTCACCCAACTCCCTCACTCACCCAACACTCTCACTCACCCAACTCCCTCACTCACCCAACACTCTCACTCACCCAACTCCCTCACTCACCCAACTCCCTCACTCACCCAACTCCCTCACTCACCCAACACCCTTACTCACCCAACTCCCTCACTCACCCAACACCCTCACTCACCCAACTCACTCACTCACCCAACTCCCTCACTCACCAACTCCGTCACTCACCCAACACCCTCACACACCCAACTCCCTCACTCACCCAACACCATCACTCACCCAACACCCTTACTCACCCAACACCATCACTAACCCAACACCCTTACTCACCCAACTCCCTCACTCACCCAACACCCTCACTCACCCAACACCCTCACTCACGCAACACCCTGTCTCACCCAACACCCTCACTCACCCAACTCCCTCACTCTCCCAAATCCCTCACTCACCCAACACCCTCACTCACCCAACGCCCTCACTCACCCAACACCCTCACTCACCCAACTCCCTCACTCACCCAACACCCACACTCACTCAACACCGTAACTCACCCAACTCCCTCACTCACCCAACACCCTCACTCACCCAACACCCTCACTCGCCCAACACCCTCACTCACCCAACACCCTCACTCACTCAACACCCTCACTCACCCAACTCCGTCACTCACGCAACTCCCTCACACACCCAACTCCCTCACTCACCCAACACCCTCACTCACTAAACACCCTCACTCACCCAAGTCCCTCACTCACCCAACACCCACACTCACCCAACACCCTCACTCACCCAACTCCCTCACTCACCCAACTCCCTCACTCACCCAACACCCTCACTCACCCAACACCCTCACTCACCCAACTCCCTCACTCACCCAACACCCTCACTCACCCAACACCCTCAATCTCCAAACACCCTCACTCACCTAACACCCTGACTCACCCAACACCCTCACTCACTCAACACCCTCACTCACCCAACACCCTCACTCACCAAACACCCGCACTCACCCAACTCCCTCACTCACCTAACACCCTCACTCACCAAACACCCGCACTCACCCAACTCCCTCACTCTCCCAACACCCTCACTCACCCAACACCCTCACTCCCCCAACACCCTCACTCACCCAACACCCTCACTCACCCAACTCCCTCACTCACCCAACACCCTCACTCACCCAACTCCCTCACTTACCCAACACCCTCACTCACCCAACACCCTCACTCAAAAAACTCCCCCACTCACCCAACACCCTCAGTCACCCAACACCCTCACTCACCAACTCCCTCACTCACCCAACACCCTCACTCACCCAACTCCCTCACTCACCCAACTCCCTCACTCACCCAACACCCTCACTCACTCAACACCCTCACTCACTCAACTCCCTCACTCACCCAACACCCTCACTCACCCAACTCCCTCACTCACCCAACACCATCACTCACCCAACTCCCTCACTCACCCTACTCCCTCACTCACCCAACTCCCTCACTCACCCAAAACCCTTACTCACCCAACTCCCTCACTCACCCAACACCCTCACTCACCCAACTCCCTCACTCACCCAACTCCCTCACTCACCCAACACCCTCACTCACCCAACACTCTCACTCACCCAACTCCCTCACTCACCCAACACTCTCACTCACCCAACTCCCTCACTCACCCAACTCCCTCACTCACCCAACTCCCTCACTCACCCAACACCCTTACTCACCCAACTCCCTCACTCACCCAACACCCTCACTCACCCAACTCACTCACTCACCCAACTCCCTCACTCACCCAACTCCGTCACTCACCCAACACCCTCACTCACCCAACACCCTCACTCACCCAACTCCCTCACTCACTCAACACCATCACTCACCCAACACCCTTACTCACCCAACACCATCACTCACCCAACACCCTTACTCACCCAACTCCCTCACTCACCCAACACCCTCACTCACCCAACACCCTCACTCACGCAACACCCTGTCTCACCCAACACCCTCACTCACCCAACTCCCTCACTCTCCCAAATCCCTCACTCACCCAACACCCTCACTCACCCAACGCCCTCACTCACCCAACACCCTCACTCACCCAACTCCCTCACTCACCCAACACCCACACTAACTCAACACCGTAACTCACCCAACTCCCTCACTCACCCAACACCCTCACTCACCCAACACCCTCACTCGTCCAACACCCTCACTCACCCAACACCCTCACTCACTCAACACCCTCACTCACCCAACTCCGTCATTCACCCAACTCCCTCACACACCCAACTCCCTCACTCACCCAACACCCTCACTCACTAAACACCCTCACTCACCCAAATCCCTCACTCACCCAACACCCACACTCACCCAACACCCTCACTCACCCAACTCCCTCACTCACCCAACTCCCTCACTCACCCAACACCCTCACTCACCCAACACCCTCACTCACCCAACTCCCTCACTCACCCAACACCCTCACTCACCCAACACCCTCAATCTCCAAACACCATCACTCACCCAACACCCTGACTCACCCAACACCCTCACTCACTCAACACCCTCACTCACCCAACACCCTCACTCACCAAACACCCGCACTCACCCAACTCCCTCACTCACCTAACACCCTCACTCACCAAACACCCGCACTCACCCAACTCACTCACGCACCCAACACCCTCACTCACCAAACACCCGCAATCACTAAACTCCCTCAATCGCCCAACACACTCACTCACCCAACACCCTCACTCACCCAACACCCTCACTCACCCAACACCCTCACTCACTCAACACCCTCACTCACCCAACTCCCTCACTCACCCTACTCCCTCACTCACACAAACACTCACTCAGCCAATACCCTCACTCACTCAACTCCCTCACTCACCCAACACCCTCACTCATCAAACACCCTCACTCACCAAACTCCCTCACTCACCCAACACCCACACTCACCCAACACCCTCACTCACCCAACTCCCTCACTCACCCAACACCCTCACTCACCCAACACCCTCACTCACCCAACACCCTCACTCACCAAACTCCCTCACTCACCCAACACCCTCACTCCCCCAACTCCCTCACTCACCAAACACCCTCACTCACCAAACACCCCAACTCACCCAACTCCCTCACTCACCCAACACCCTCACTCACCCAACTCCCTCACTCACTGAACACCCTCACTAACCCAACTCACTCACTCACCCAACACCCTCACTAACCCAACTCACTCACTCACCCAACTCCCTCACTCACCCATCACCCTCACTCACCCAACACCCTCACTCACCAAACACCATCACTCACCCAACTCCCTCACTCACCCAACACCCTCACTCACCTACCTCCCTCACTCACCGAACACCCTCACTAACCCAACTCACTCACTCACCCAACTCCCTCACTCACCCATCACCCTCACTCACCCAACACCCTCACTCACCCAACACCCTCACTCAACCAACACCCACACTCACCCAACTCCCTCACTCACCGAACACCCTCACTAACCCAACTCACTCACTCATCCAACTCCCTCACTCACCCAACAATCTCACTAACCCAACTCCCTCACTCACCCAACACCCTCACTCACCCAACACCCTCACTCACCCAACACCCTCACTCACCGAACACCCTCACTAACCCAACTCACTCACTAACCCAACTCCCTCACTCACCCAACACCCTCACTCACACAACACCCTCACTCACTCAACACCCTCACTCACCCAACACCCACACTCACCCAACACCCTCACTCACCCAACTCCCTCACTCACCCAACACCCTCACTCACCCAACATCCTCAGTCACCCAAATCCCTCACTCACCCAACACCCTCACTCACCCAACTCCCTCACTCACCCAACACCCTCACACACCCAACACCCTCACTCACCCAACTCCCTCACTCTCCCAACACCCTCACTCACCCAACACCCTCACTCACCCAACACCCTCACTCACCCAACACCCTCACTCACCCAACTCCCTCACTCACCCAACACCCTCACTCACCCAACTCCCTCACTTACCCAACACCCTCACTCACCAACACCCTCACTCAAAAAACTCCCCCACTCACCCAACACCCTCAGTCACCCAACACCCTCACTCACCCAACTCCCTCACTCACCCAACACCCTCACTCACCCAACACACTCACTCTCCAAACTCCCTCACTCACCCAACACCCTCACTCACCCAACACCCTCACTGACCCTACTCCCTCACTCACCCAACTCCCTCACTCACCCAACTACCTCACTCACCCAACACCCTCACTCACCCAACTCCCTCACTCACCCACCTCCCTCACTCACCCAACACCCTCACTCACTCAACACCCTCACTCACTCAACTCCCTCACTCACCCAACACCCTCACTCACCCAACTCCCTCACTCACCCAACACCCTCACTCACCCAACTCCCTCACTCACCCAACACCATCACTCACCCAACTCCCTCACTCACCCAACTCCCTCACTCACCCAACTCCCTCACTCACCCAAAACCCTTACTCACCCTACTCCCTCACTCACCCAACACCCTCACTCACCCAACTCACTCACTCACCCAACTCCCTCACTCACCCAACTCCCTCACTCACCCAACACTCTCACTCACCCAACTCCCTCACTCACCCAACACTCTCACTCACCCAACTCCCTCACTCACCCAACACCCTAACTCACCCAACACCCTCACTCACCCAACTCCCTCACTCACCCAACACCATCACTCACCCAACACCCTTACTCACCCAACACCATCACTCACCCAACACCCTTACTCACCCAACTCCCTCACTCACCCAACACCCTCACTCACCCAACACCCTCACTCACGCAACACCCTCACTCACCCAACACCCTCACTCACCCAACTCCCTCACTCTCCCAAATCCCTCACTCACCCAACACCCTCACTCACCCAACGCCCTCACTCACCCAATACCCTCACTCACCCAACTCCCTCACTCACCCAACACCCACACTCACTCAACACCGTAACTCACCCAACTCCCTCACTCACCCAACACCCTCACTCACCCAACACCCTCACTCGCCCAACACCCTCACTCACCCAACACCCTCACTCACTCAACACCCTCACTCACCCAACTCCGTCACTCACCCAACTCCCTCACTCACACAACTCCCTCACTCACCCAACACCCTCACTCACTAAACACCCTCACTCACCCAAATCCCTCACTCACCCAACACCCACACTCACCCAACACCCTCACTCACCCAACTCCCTCACTCATCCAACTCCCTCACTCACCCAACACCCTCACTCACCCAACACCCTCACTCACCCAACTCCCTCACTCACCCAACACCCTCACTCACCCAACACCCTCAATCTCCAAACAGCCTCACTCACCCAACTCCCTCACTCACCCAACTCACTCACTCACCAAACACCCGCACTCACCCAACACCCTCACTCATCCAACTCCCTCACTCACCCAACACCCTCACTCACCCAACACCCTCACTCACCCAACTCCCTCACTCACCCAACACCCTCACTCACCCAACACCCTCAATCTCCAAACAGCCTCACTCACCCAACTCCCTCACTCACCCAACTCACTCACTCACCAAACACCCGCACTCACCCAACACCCTCACTCACCCAATACCCTCACTCAACAAACACCCGCACTCACCCAACTCCCTCACTCACCCAACACCCTTACTCACCAAACACCCGCACTCACCCAACACCCTCACTCACCCAACACCCTCACTCACCCAACACCCTCACTCACCCAACACCATCACTCACCCAACACCCTTACTCACCCAACACCATCACTCACCCAACACCCTTACTCACCCAACTCCCTCACTCACCCAACACCCTCACTCACCCAACACCCTCACTCACGCAACACCCTCACTCACCCAACACCCTCACTCACCCAACTCCCTCACTCTCCCAAATCCCTCACTCACCCAACACCCTCACTCACCCAACGCCCTCACTCACCCAATACCCTCACTCACCCAACTCCCTCACTCACCCAACACCCACACTCACTCAACACCGTAACTCACCCAACTCCCTCACTCACCCAACACCCTCACTCACCCAACACCCTCACTCGCCCAACACCCTCACTCACCCAACACCCTCACTCACTCAACACCCTCACTCACCCAACTCCGTCACTCACCCAACTCCCTCACTCACACAACTCCCTCACTCACCCAACACCCTCACTCACTAAACACCCTCACTCACCCAAATCCCTCACTCACCCAACACCCACACTCACCCAACACCCTCACTCACCCAACTCCCTCACTCATCCAACTCCCTCACTCACCCAACACCCTCACTCACCCAACACCCTCACTCACCCTACTCCCTCACTCACCCAACACCCTCACTCACCCAACACCCTCAATCTCCAAACAGCCTCACTCACCCAACTCCCTCACTCACCCAACTCACTCACTCACCAAACACCCGCACTCACCCAACACCCTCACTCATCCAACTCCCTCACTCACCCAACACCCTCACTCACCCAACACCCTCACTCACCCAACTCCCTCACTCACCCAACACCCTCACTCACCCAACACCCTCAATCTCCAAACAGCCTCACTCACCCAACTCCCTCACTCACCCAACTCACTCACTCACCAAACACCCGCACTCACCCAACACCCTCACTCACCCAATACCCTCACTCAACAAACACCCGCACTCACCCAACTCCCTCACTCACCCAACACCCTTACTCACCAAACACCCGCACTCACCCAACACCCTCACTCACCCAACACCCTCACTCACCCAACACCCTCACTCACCAAACATCCGCACTCACCCAACACCCTCACTCACCCAACACCCTCACTCAACAAACACTCGCACTCACCCAACTCCCTCACTCACCCAACACCCTTACTCACCAAACACCCGCACTCACCCAACTCCCTCAATCTCCCATCACCCTCACTCACCAAACACCCGCACTCACTAAACTCCCTCAATCACCCAACACACTCACTCACCCAACACCCTCACTCACCCAACACCCTCACTCACCCAACACCCTCACTCACTCAACACCCTCACTCACCCAACTCCCTCACTCACCCAACACCCTCACTCACCCAACACCCTCACTCACCCAACACCCTCACTCACCCAACACCCTCACTCACTCAACACCCTCACTCACCCAACTCCCTCACTCACCCAACTCCCTCACTCACCCAAACACTCACTCAGCCAATACCCTCACTCACTCAACTCCCTCACTCACCCAACACCCTCACTCATCAAACACCCTCACTCACCAAACTCCCTCACTCACCCAACACCCACACTCACCCAACACCCTCACTCACCCAACTCCCTCACTCACCCAACACCCTCACTCACCCAACACCCTCACTCACCCAACACCCTCACTCACCAAACTCCCTCACTCACCCAACACCCTCACTCACCCAACTCCCTCACTCACCAAACACCCTCACTCACCAAACACCCCCACTCACCCAACTCCCTCACTCACCCAACACCCTCACTCACCCAACTCCCTCACTCACTGAACACCCTCACTAACCCAACTCACTCACTCACCCAACACCCTCACTAACCCAACTCACTCACTCACCCAACTCCCTCACTCACCCATCACCCTCACTCACCCAACACCCTCACTCACCAAACACCATCACTCACCCAACTCCCTCACTCACCCAACACCCTCACTCACCTACCTCCCTCACTCACCGAACACCCTCACTAACCCAACTCACTCACTCACCCAACTCCCTCACTCACCCATCACCCTCACCCACCCAACACCCTCACTCACCCAACACCCTCACTAAACCAACTCCCTCACTCACCCAACACCATCACTCACTCAACTCCCTCACTCACCCAACTCCCTCTCTCACCCAACTCCCTCACTCACCCAACTCCCTCACTCACCCAACTCCCTCACTCACCGAACACCCTCACTAACCCAACTCACTCACTCACCCAACTACCTCACTCACCCATCACCCTCACTCACCCAACACCCTCACTCACCCAACACCCTCACTAACCCAACACCCTCACTCACCCAACTCCCTCACTCACCCAACACCCACACTCACCCAACTCCCTCACTCACCGAACACCCTCACTAACCCAACTCACTCACTCACCCAACTCCCTCACTCACCCAACACTCTCACTAACCCAAGTCCCTCACTCACCCAACACCCTCACTCACCCAACACCCTCACTCACCCAACACCCTCACTCACCGAACACCCTCACTAACCCAACTCACTCACTCACCCAACTCCCTCACTCACCCAACACCCTCAATCACCCAACACCCTCACTCACTCAACACCCTCACTCACCCAACACCCACACTCACCCAACACCCTCACTCACCCAACTCCCTCACTCACCCAACACCCTCACTCACCCAACATCCTCACTCACCCAAATCCCTCACTCACCCAACACCCTCACTCACCCAACTCCCTCACTCACCCAACACCCTCACACACCCAACACCCTCACTCACCCAACTCCCTCACTCTCCCAACACCCTCACTCACCCAACACCCTCACTCACCCAACACCCTCACTCACCCAACACCCTCACTCACCCAACTCCCTCACTCACCCAACACCCTCACTCACCCAACTCCCTCACTTACCCAACACCCTCACTCACCCAACACCCTCACTCAAAAAACTCCCCCACTCACCCAACACCCTCAGTCACCCAACACCCTCACTCACCCAACTCCCTCACTCACCCAACACCCTCACTCACCCAACACACTCACTCTCCAAACTCCCTCACTCACCCAACACCCTCACTCACCCAACACCCTCACTCACCCAACACCCTCACTCGCCCAACACCCTCACTCACCCAACACCCTCACTCACTCAACACCCTCACTCACCCAACTCCGTCACTCACCCAACTCCCTCACTCACACAACTCCCTCACTCACCCAATACCCTCACTCACTAAACACCCTCACTCACCCAAATCCCTCACTCACCCAACACCCACACTCACCCAACACCCTCACTCACCCAACTCCCTCACTCATCCAACTCCCTCACTCACCCAACACCCTCACTCACCCAACACCCTCACTCACCCAACTCCCTCACTCACCCAACACCCTCACTCACCCAACACCCTCAATCTCCAAACAGCCTCACTCACCCAACTCCCTCACTCACCCAACTCACTCACTCACCAAACACCCGCACTCACCCAACACCCTCACTCATCCAACTCCCTCACTCACCCAACACCCTCACTCACCCAACACCCTCACTCACCCAACTCCCTCACTCACCCAACACCCTCACTCACCCAACACCCTCAATCTCCAAACAGCCTCACTCACCCAACTCCCTCACTCACCCAACTCACTCACTCACCAAACACCCGCACTCACCCAACACCCTCACTCACCCAATACCCTCACTCAACAAACACCCGCACTCACCCAACTCCCTCACTCACCCAACACCCTTACTCACCAAACACCCGCACTCACCCAACACCCTCACTCACCCAACACCCTCACTCACCCAACACACTCACTCACCCAACACCATCACTCACCCAACACCCTTACTCACCCAACACCATCACTCACCCAACACCCTTACTCACCCAACTCCCTCACTCACCCAACACCCTCACTCACCCAACACCCTCACTCACGCAACACCCTCACTCACCCAACACCCTCACTCACCCAACTCCCTCACTCTCCCAAATCCCTCACTCACCCAACACCCTCACTCACCCAACGCCCTCACTCACCCAATACCCTCACTCACCCAACTCCCTCACTCACCCAACACCCACACTCACTCAACACCGTAACTCACCCAACTCCCTCACTCACCCAACACCCTCACTCACCCAACACCCTCACTCGCCCAACACCCTCACTCACCCAACACCCTCACTCACTCAACACCCTCACTCACCCAACTCCGTCACTCACCCAACTCCCTCACTCACACAACTCCCTCACTCACCCAACACCCTCACTCACTAAACACCCTCACTCACCCAAATCCCTCACTCACCCAACACCCAAACTCACCCAACACCCTCACTCACCCAACTCCCTCACTCATCCAACTCCCTCACTCACCCAACACCCTCACTCACCCAACACCCTCACTCACCCTACTCCCTCACTCACCCAACACCCTCACTCACCCAACACC
The DNA here is from genome assembly GCF_047496885.1 of Scyliorhinus torazame. Lineage (NCBI taxonomy): Eukaryota > Metazoa > Chordata > Chondrichthyes > Carcharhiniformes > Scyliorhinidae > Scyliorhinus > Scyliorhinus torazame. The sequence continues at coordinate 414,873,121 of NC_092707.1, forward strand.
CTCAATCTCCAAACAGCCTCACTCACCCAACTCCCTCACTCACCCAACTCACTCACTCACCAAACACCCGCACTCACCCAACACCCTCACTCATCCAACTCCCTCACTCACCCAACACCCTCACTCACCCAACACCCTCACTCACCCAACTCCCTCACTCACCCAACACCCTCACTCACCCAACACCCTCAATCTCCAAACAGCCTCACTCACCCAACTCCCTCACTCACCCAACTCACTCACTCACCAAACACCCGCACTCACCCAACACCCTCACTCACCCAATACCCTCACTCAACAAACACCCGCACTCACCCAACTCCCTCACTCACCCAACACCCTTACTCACCAAACACCCGCACTCACCCAACACCCTCACTCACCCAACACCCTCACTCACCCAACACCCTCACTCACCAAACATCCGCACTCACCCAACACCCTCACTCACCCAACACCCTCACTCAACAAACACTCGCACTCACCCAACTCCCTCACTCACCCAACACCCTTACTCACCAAACACCCGCACTCACCCAACTCCCTCAATCTCCCATCACCCTCACTCACCAAACACCCGCACTCACTAAACTCCCTCAATCACCCAACACACTCACTCACCCAACACCCTCACTCACCCAACACCCTCACTCACCCAACACCCTCACTCACTCAACACCCTCACTCACCCAACTCCCTCACTCACCCAACACCCTCACTCACCCAACACCCTCACTCACCCAACACCCTCACTCACCCAACACCCTCACTCACTCAACACCCTCACTCACCCAACTCCCTCACTCACCCAACTCCCTCACTCACCCAAACACTCACTCAGCCAATACCCTCACTCACTCAACTCCCTCACTCACCCAACACCCTCACTCATCAAACACCCTCACTCACCAAACTCCCTCACTCACCCAACACCCACACTCACCCAACACCCTCACTCACCCAACTCCCTCACTCACCCAACACCCTCACTCACCCAACACCCTCACTCACCCAACACCCTCACTCACCAAACTCCCTCACTCACCCAACACCCTCACTCACCCAACTCCCTCACTCACCAAACACCCTCACTCACCAAACACCCCCACTCACCCAACTCCCTCACTCACCCAACACCCTCACTCACCCAACTCCCTCACTCACTGAACACCCTCACTAACCCAACTCACTCACTCACCCAACACCCTCACTATCCCAACTCACTCACTCACCCAACTCCCTCACTCACCCATCACCCTCACTCACCCAACACCCTCACTCACCAAACACCATCACTCACCCAACTCCCTCACTCACCCAACACCCTCACTCACCTACCTCCCTCACTCACCGAACACCCTCACTAACCCAACTCACTCACTCACCCAACTCCCTCACTCACCCATCACCCTCACCCACCCAACACCCTCACTCACCCAACACCCTCACTAAACCAACTCCCTCACTCACCCAACACCATCACTCACCCAACTCCCTCACTCACCCAACTCCCTCTCTCACCCAACTCCCTCACTCACCCAACTCCCTCACTCACCCAACTCCCTCACTCACCGAACACCCTCACTAACCCAACTCACTCACTCACCCAACTACCTCACTCACCCATCACCCTCACTCACCCAACACCCTCACTCACCCAACACCCTCACTAACCCAACACCCTCACTCACCCAACTCCCTCACTCACCCAACACCCACACTCACCCAACTCCCTCACTCACCGAACACCCTCACTAACCGAACTCACTCACTCACCCAACTCCCTCACTCACCCAACACTCTCACTAACCCAAGTCCCTCACTCACCCAACACCCTCACTCACCCAACACCCTCACTCACCCAACACCCTCACTCACCGAACACCCTCACTAACCCAACTCACTCACTCACCCAACTCCCTCACTCACCCAACACCCTCAATCACCCAACACCCTCACTCACTCAACACCCTCACTCACCCAACACCCACACTCACCCAACACCCTCACTCACCCAACTCCCTCACTCACCCAACACCCTCACTCACCCAACATCCTCACTCACCCAAATCCCTCACTCACCCAACACCCTCACTCACCCAACTCCCTCACTCACCCAACACCCTCACACACCCAACACCCTCACTCACCCAACTCCCTCACTCTCCCAACACCCTCACTCACCCAACACCCTCACTCACCCAACACCCTCACTCACCCAACACCCTCACTCACCCAACTCCCTCACTCACCCAACACCCTCACTCACCCAACTCCCTCACTTACCCAACACCCTCACTCACCCAACACCCTCACTCAAAAAACTCCCCCACTCACCCAACACCCTCAGTCACCCAACACCCTCACTCACCCAACTCCCTCACTCACCCAACACCCTCACTCACCCAACACACTCACTCTCCAAACTCCCTCACTCACCCAACACCCTCACTCACCCAACACCCTCACTCACCCAACTCCCTCACTCACCCAACTCCCTCACTCACCCAACTCCCTCACTCACCCAACACCCTCACTCACCCAACTCCCTCACTCACCCAACTCCCTCACACATCAAACACCCTCACTCACTCAACACCCTCACTCACTCAACTCCCTCACTCACCCAACACCCTCACTCACCCAACTCCCTCACTCACCCAACTCCCTCACTCACCCAACTCCCTCACTCACCCAACACCATCACTCACCCAACTCCCTCACTCACCCAACTCCCTCACTCACCCAACTCCCTCACTCACCCAAAACCCTTACTCACCCAACTCCCTCACTCACCCAACACCCTCACTCACCCAACTCACTCACTCACCCAACTCCCTCACTCACCCAACTCCTTCACTCACCCAACACTCTCACTCACCCAACTCCCTCACTCACCCAACACTCTCACTCACCCAACTCCCTCACTCACCCAACACCCTCACTCGCCCAACTCACTCACTCACCCAACTCCCTCACTCACCCAACTCCCTCAGTCACCCAACACCCTCACTCACCCAACACCCTCACTCACCCAACTCCCTCACTCACCCAACACCATCACTCACCCAACACCCTTACTCACCCAACACCATCACTCACCCAACACCCTTACTCACCCAACTCCCTCACTCACCCAACACCCTCACTCACCCAACACCCTCACTCACGCAACACCCTCACTCACCCAACACCCTTACTCACCCAACTCCCTCACTCTCCCAAATCCCTCACTCACCCAACACCCTCACTCACCCAACGCCCTCACTCACCCAATACCCTCACTCACCCAACTCCCTCACTCACCCAACACCCACACTCACTCAACACCGTAACTCACCCAACTCCCTCACTCACCCAACACCCTCACTCACCCAACACCCTCACTCGCCCAACACCCTCACTCACCCAACACCCTCACTCACTCAACATCCTCACTCACCCAACTCCGTCACTCACCCAACTCCCTCACTCACCCAACTCCCTCACTCACCCAACACCCTCACTCACTAAACACCCTCACTCACCCAAATCCCTCACTCACCCAACACCCACACTCACCCAACACCCTCACTCACCCAACTCCCTCACTCATCCAACTCCCTCACTCACCCAACACCCTCACTCACCCAACACCCTCACTCACCCAACTCCCTCACTCACCCAACACCCTCACTCACCCAACACCCTCAATCTCCAAACACCCTCACTCACCCAACTCCCTCACTCACCCAACTCACTCACTCACCAAACACCCGCACTCACCCATCACCCTCACTCACCCAACACCCTCACTCAACAAACACCCGCACTCACCCAACTCCCTCACTCACCCAACACCCTTACTCACCAAACACCCGCACTCACCCAACTCCCTCAATCACCCAACACCCTCACTCACCAAACACCCGCACTCACTAAACTCCCTCAATCACCCAACACACTCACTCACCCAACACCCTCACTCACCCAACACCCTCACTCACCCAACACCCTCACTCACTCAACACCCTCACTCACCCAACACCCTCACTCACCCAACTCCCTCACTCACCCAACACCCTGACTCAGCCAATACCCTCACTCAATCAACTCCCTCACTCACCCAACACCATCACTCATCCAACACCCTCACTCACCAAACTCCCTCACTCACCAAACTCCCTCACTCACCCAACTCCCCCACTCACCCAACTCCCTCACTCACCCAACACCCTCACTCACTCACCCAACTCCCTCACTCACCCAACACCCTCACTCACCCAACACCCTCAATCTCCAAACACCCTCACACACCCAACTCCCTGACTCACCCAACACCCTCACTCACCCAACACCCTCACTCACCCAACACCCTCACTCACCCAACTCCCTCACTCTCCCAACTCCCTCACTCACCTAACACCCTCACTCACCCAACTCCCTCACTCACCAAACTCCCTCGCTCACCCAACTCCCTCACTCTCCCAACTCCCTCACTCACCCAACTCCCTCACTCACCAAACACCCGCGCTCACCAAACTCCCTCACTCACCCAACACCCTCACTCACCCAACACCCTCACTCACACAACACCCTCACTCACCAAACTCCCTCACTCACCCAACACCCTCACTCTCCCAACACCCTCACTCACTCACCCAACACCCTCACTCACCCAACTCCCTCACTCACCCAACTCCCTCACTCAACCAACTCCCTCACTCACCAAACTCCCTCACTCACCCAACTCCCTCACTCACCCAACACCCTCACTCACCCAATTCCCTCACTCACCCAACACCCTCACTCACCCAAAACACTCACTCACCCAACACCCTCACTCACCCAACACCCTCACTCACCCAACACCCTCACTCCCCCAACTCCCTCACTCACCCAACACCCTCACTCACCCAACTCACTCACTCACCCAACTTCCCCACGCACCAAACACCCTCACTCACCAAACTCCCTCACTCACCCAACTCCCTCACTCACCCAACACCCTCACTCACCCAACACCCTCACTCACCCAACACCCTCACTCACCCAACACCCTCACTCACCCAACACCCTCACTCACCAAACTTCCTCACTCACCCAACACCCTCACTCACCCAACACCCTCACTCACCCAACTCCCTCACTCACCCAACTCCCTCACTCACTCAACACCCTCACTCACCCAACACCCTCACTCACTCAACACCCTCACTCACCCAACTCCCTCACTCACCCAACACCCTCACTCACCCAACTCCCTCACTCACCCAACACCCTCACTCACCCAACACCCTCACTCACCAACACCCTCACTCACCCAACTCCCTCACTCACCCAACACCTTCACTCACCCAACACCCTCGCTCACCCAACTCCCTCACTCACCCAACACCCTCACTCACCCATCTCCCTCACTCACCCAACTCCCTCACTCACCCAACACCCACACTCACCCAACTCCCTCACTCACCCAACACCCTCTCTCACCCAACTCCCTCACTCACCCAACACCCTCACTCACCCAACACCCTCACTCACCCAACACCCTCACACACCCAACACCCTCACTCACTCAACACCCTCACTCACCCAACACCCTCACTCACCCAACTCCCTCACTCACCCAACACCCTCACTCACCCAACACCCTCACTCACCCAACTCCCTCACTCACCCAACACCCTCACTCGTCCAACTCCCTCACTCATTCAACACCCTCACTTACCCAACACCCTCACTCACCCAACAACCTCACTCACCCAACACCCTCACTCACCCAACACCCTCACTCACCCAACTCCCTCACTCACCCAACACCCTCACTCACCCAACACCCTCACTCACCCAACACCCTCACTCACCCAACACCCTCACTCACCCAACTCCCTCACTCACCAACACCCTCAATCTCCAAACACCCTCACTCACCCAACACCCTGACTCACCAAACTCCCTCACTCACCAAACTCCCTCACTCACCCAACTCCCTCACTCACCGAACACCCTCACTCACCCAACTCCCTCACTCATCCAACACCCTCACTCACCCAACACCCTCAATCTCCAAACACCCTCACACACCCAACACCCTGACTCACCCAACACCCTCACTCACCCAACACCCTCACTCACCCAACACCCTCACTCACCCAACTCCCTCACTCTCCCAACTCCCTCACTCACCTAACACCCTCACTCACCCAACTCCCTCACTCACCAAACTCCCTCACTCACCCAACTCCCTCACTCTCCCAACTCCCTCACTCACCCAACTCCCTCACTCACCAAACACCCGCGCTCACCAAACTCCCTCACTCACCCAACACCCTCACTCACCCAACACCCTCACTCACACAACACCCTCACTCACCAAACTCCCTCACTCACCCAACACCCTCACTCTCCCAACACCCTCACTCACTCACCCAACACCCTCACTCACCCAATTCCCTCACTCACCCAACTCCCTCACTCAACCAACTCCCTCACTCACCAAACTCCCTCACTCACCCAATTCCCTCACTCACCCAACACCCTCACTCACCCAACACACTCACTCACCCAACACCCTCACTCACCCAACACCCTCACTCACCCAACACCCTCACTCCCCCAACTCCCTCACTCACCCAACACCCTCACTCACCCAACTCACTCACTCACCCAACTTCCCCACGCACCAAACACCCTCACTCACCAAACTCCCTCACTCACCCAACTCCCTCACTCACCCAACACCCTCACTCACCCAACACCCTCACTCACCCAACACCCTCACTCACCCAACTCCCTCACTCACCCAACACCCTCACTCACCAAACTTCCTCACTCACCCAACACCCTCACTCACCCAACACCCTCACTCACCCAACTCCCTCACTCACCCAACTCCCTCACTCACTCAACACCCTCACTCACCCAACACCCTCACTCACTCAACACCCTCACTCACCCAACTCCCTCACTCACCCAACACCCTCACTCACCCAACTCCCTCACTCACCCAGCTCCCTCACTCACCCAACACCCTCACTCACCCAACACCCTCACTCACCCAACTCCCTCACTCACCCAACTCCCTCACTCACCCAACACCCTCACTCACCCAACACCCTCACTCACTCAACACCCTCACTCACTCAACACCCTCACTCACCCAACTCCCTCACTCACCCAGCTCCCTCACTCACCCAACACCCTCACTCACTCAACTCCCTCACTCACCCAACACCCTCACTCACCCAACACCCTCACTCACCCAACACCCTCACTCACCCAACACCCTCACTCACTCAACTCCCTCACTCACCCAACACCCTCACTCACTCAACACCCTCACTCACCCAACTCCGTCACTCACCCATCTCCCTCACTCACCCAACACCCTCACTCACCCAACAGCCTCACTGATCCAACAATCTCACTCACCCAACACCCTCACTCACCCAACACCCTCACTCACCCAACACCCTCACTCACCCAACTCCCTCACTCACCCAACTCCCTCACTCACTCAACTCCCTCACTCACCCAACACCCTCACTCACCCAACACCCTCACTCACCCAACTTACTCACTCACCCAACTCCCTCACTCACCCAACTCCCTCACTCACCCAACACCCTCACTCACCCAACTCCCTCCCTCACCCACACCCTCACTCACCCAACACCCTCACTCACTCAACTCCCTCACTCACCCAACACCCTCACTCACCCAACTCCCTCACTCACCCAACTCCCTCACTCACCCAACACCCTCACTCACCCAACTCCCTCACTCACCCAACACCCTCACTCACCCAACTTACTCACTCACCCAACTCCCTCACTCACCCAACTCCCTCACTCACCCAACACGCTCACTCACCCAACTCCCTCACTCACCCAACACCCTCACTCACCCAACTCCCTCACTCACCCAACACCCTCACTCACCCAGCTCCCTCACTCACCCAACACCCTCACTCACCCAACACCCTCACTCACCAAACTTCCTCACTCACCAAACTTCATCACTCACCAAACTCCCCAACTCCCCAAACTCCCTCACTCACCAAACTCCCTCACTCACCAAACACAGTCCAGGCCTCACTCACGTAGAGGATATTGGGCAGGTTGATTGCTCGGTAAACCTTGAGCTTGTTTTTCATAATATAATAATCGCTTATTGTCACAAGTCGGCTTCAATGCAGTTACTGTGAAAAGCCCCTAGTTGCCACATGCCGGCGCCTGTTCGGGAAGGCCAGTACGGCAATTGAACCCCCGCTGCTGCCTTGTTCTGCATTACAAGACAGCTATTTAGCCCAGTATGCTAAACCAGCCCCTGGCGAATGCTCAACCATCTACGTTCACACACCGAATGCCATAGTCTTCCGAAGGCCTTTCTGGCCTTGGCAAATCTGGCATTGGTCTCGTCATCAATATGGGAGAATGCTGACTCGGGCGGTGAGGTCTTCCCGGGCGGTCATCTTCTGCTCTCACTGTCGGCTCTTGGGTTTTCCTGGGGCAGGTTGGAACGTGACTCCTCTCTTCTTTGTGCTGTTAGTGAGACCGAAGCTATCACAGGATGTGGGGGACACGTCCATAATGTCCCCCTCACTTCCAGCGTTTAGTCATCAACAAATTGAAAATCACGCAGTGCACCAACGAGGACCTGGATGTTGGCCTGGGGCGTCTCAGGTTGAAAAGCCTGCCGTCTATTGGGTAATTGATGTCTATGTCTGGAACCTCACCCTGGAACGAGTCAGTGAACATGGCTGAGAAATTGATGTTTAAGAAGGCCAGCCCAGTGTACAGCCCAGCTTCACTCCATTGGAGAGAGGGAAGGGAGCCAAATTCTCTGTCATCAAGGATACGGGCTGCACGCCATCGTCAAACTGCTGAACCGTCTAAATGCATTTCTCTGAGCACCCAAACCTGTTCATAGTCTTCTAGAGCCCTTCACAGATGACAGTGTCGAAGGCTTTGGTTAGGTTCCGGAGCGCTGCTCCTTCCTCAACCCAATCCAAAGCCGGCATCTCCACATTTTGGTTAGGTTGACAGAGGTGGTGGATAGGTCAGTATTTTGTTCTTGGCAATTCTCCTGGAATTGGCCGTCGCCGGCACACAGCTCCTGGGAGCCACAGGTGAGCGCTGAGTGTCAGGTGGGGTACAATACAGGCAATCTGCTCTGAGAAAAACACAACATGACAGAGGTACTAACCCCAAACGGGGCCGTGCAAGGCTACTTATTTAGCTCCCTACTATACTCCCTGAGGTGGAGGTGGTTGACAGCTTCAAATTTCTAGGTGTGCACATCACCAACAATCAGTCGTGGTCCACCCATGTTGAAGCTACCACCAAGAAAGCACAACAGCGCCTATACTTCCTCAGGAAACTAAGGAAATTCGGCATGCCCACATTAACCCTTACCAACATTTACAGATGCACCATAGAAAGCGTCCTATCGGGCTGCATCACAGCCTGGTATGGCAACTGCTCGGCCCAGGACCGCAAGAAACTTCAGAGAGTCGTGAACACCGCCCAGTCCATCACACAAACCCGCCTCCCATCCATTGACTCCGTCTACATCTCCCGCTGCCTGGGGAAAGCGGGCAGTATAATCAAAGATCCCTCTCACCCGGCTTACTCACTCTTCCAACTTCTTCCATCGGGCAGGAGATACAGAAGTCTGAGAACACGCACGAACAGACTCAAAAACAGCTTCTTCCCCACTGTGTCCAGACTTCTAAACAACCCTCTCATGGACTGATCTGATCTCTCTACACATCTTCTCTACTGAGTAGCACTACACTCCTGTGTGCTTCACCCGATGCCTGTGTCTACGTATTTACATTGTGTATCCTTGTATGTCTTATGTGTTTTCATGTATGGAACGACCTGTCTGGACTGTACGCAGAACTATACTTTTCATATTTTTCACTGTACCTTGGTACACGGGTCAATAAACTCAAATCCAAAACCCATACACCCCAATGAGTCTATTACCCATGTGACTATATACATCATATTGTGGGCGGTGCTATTCTCCAGTCTCATGTTAACCCTTGCTCTGCTGAACACGTCTACATTGCAACAGCATGCAGACACCACAAGTGTTAATTAGGCTAGCCGGCCTCTAAGTAGATGGAAGTTCCCTTTACTAGCCGCAGAGGAGAGGCGGAAAGAAACTTGTTTTATTACAGAGTAAACTATATGCACAGTGCACTCCAGGTCCTGCACAGCTCCCATCGGGGCTGGTTTTTATGCTAAAGTCTATTTACTCCACTGACAGCCCCCAACAGGGCAGCACGGTAGCATTGTGGATAGCACAATTGCTTCACAACTCCAGGGTCCCTGGTTCGATTCCGGCTTGTGTCACTGTCTGTGCGGAGTCTGCACATCCTCCCCGTGTCTGCGTGGGTTTCCTCCGGGTGCTCCGGTTTCCTCCCACAGCCCAAAGATGTGCAGGTTAGGTGGATTGGCCATGATAAATTGCCCTTAGTGTCCAAAATTTCCCATAGTGTTGGGTGGGGTTACTGAGTTATGGGGATCGGGTGGAGGTGTTGACCTTTGGTAGGGTGCTCTTTCCAAGAGCTGGTGCAGACTCGATGGGCCGAATGGCCTCCTTCTGCACTGTAAATTCTATGAAAACCCTCAGTGGGTAGCTTGCATTCTACAAGTTCATGAGGGGGCGAATTGGTCCATCCCCATCGGCCTCGTACGGGTTGTAAAATCCCCCAAGATTACTGCCCTTGTTAGTTGCAACTCTAATTTCCTGATTTATACTGTGCCCGACATCACCACCACTGTTTGGTGGCCTAGAAACAACTCCGACCAATGTTTGCTGCCTCTTGCTGTTTTTTTAGCTCCACTGAAACATCTTGATCTACCAATCTGAGAGCTTCTCTCGCTAACTTCCTGCCCTCACTCTTTATTATTAACAGCCCGACTCCACCTGCTTCTCCCTCCTAAAGACGGGACGGCTCTGAAGCTTTAGTTCCCGGCCTTGTTCAGTCTGCAGCCACCTCTCTGAAATGACAAAAAGGCCGCACCCGTTTGCTTCCGTTAGCGCCGTTGTGAATGCTCTTTGCTTTCAGATAGAGTGATTCATTCTGATCTTGTTTATGGTTCAGAAAGGGCAGCACGGTGGCCCAGTGGTTAGCACGGCGCCCAGGACCCGGGTTCTATCCCGGGCCCGGGTCACTGTGTGCGTGGACTGTGCACATTCTCCCCGTGTCTGCGTGGGTTTCACCCCCACAACCCAAAAAAGACGTGCAGGTTAGGTGGATTGGCCATGCAAAAATAAATGGGTACCCAATTTATTATTGAAAAAACACAGTTGAAAGATCTTGCAGCCAGCTGCCCCCCTGGGATATTTTCCAGCATTTCACAGTATCTGGTTTTAGAATGGTATTGAAGAGAATTGACCCCCAAAACCACATTCCAGTTAAACTTGGCCCCACGGTTTCGACTTCAACCATTAACCAGCGAGCTGAATCCCACACAATGGTGATTCTGTGTGCTGATGGTGGTCCTCTTTCCGAAATGCTTGTTCGCATTTTCATTCTCGTTGATCTCGATCCCTGCCTGTTGGAAACAGTCTGTTTCTCTCTGTGTTGTTGGGACAGGTTGCCACACCACAAAGCCTGCTTCAACACGATCTGCTGGATAAACCAGCTGAGCGAGCGACCCACAGGGGGAAAGAGGGTCTCTCTATTCAGTTAAACATCGCAACAAGGTTCCTTTGGCTTCCTGTGATCCCCAGATACCCTTTTTATCAACCCGGCAGCAGCAACGGAATTTAACCACAGTGGGGAAGCAGCTAGCAGGAAGCAGGCGAGGAGCAGGGTCAGTCCCGCTCAGTGAGTCAGCTGCACACAGTAGCCGACACGTACTCTGACCACCAATCTACTCATCACCTGAATGCATGTGGCACTCGCACCTGAGCCCACTCGCAAAGAGAGTGTTACCGGAACAGGGAGGAGAGTTACAGACACACAGAGTTACAGACACAGAGAGGAGAGATACAGACACAGAGAGGACAGTTACAGGCACAGAGAGGAGAGTTACAGACACAGAGAGGAGCGTTACAGACACAGAGAGGAAAGTTACAGACACAGAGAGGAGAGTTACAGACACACAGAGTTACAGACACAGAGAGGAGAGTTACAGACACAGAGAGGAGAGTTACAGACACAGATAGTTACAGACGCAGATTGTTACAGACACAGAGAGTAGAGTTACAGACACAGAGGAGAATTACAGACACAGAGAGGAGAGTTACAGACACAGAGAGGAGAGTTACAGACACAGAGAGGAGAGTTACAGACAGAGAGGAGAGTTAGAGACACAGAGAGTTACAGACACAGAGAGGAGAGTTACAGACACAGAGAGGAGAGTTACAGACAGAGAGGATTGTTACAGACACAGAGAGGAGAGTTACAGACACAGAGAGGAGAGTTACAGACAGAGAGGATTGTTACAGACACAGAGAGGAGAGTTACAGACAGAGAGGAGAGTTACAGACACACAGAGTTACAGACACAGAGAGGAGAGATACAGACACAGACAGGACAGTTACAGGCACAGAGAGGAGAGTTACAGACACAGAGAGGAGCGTTACAGACACAGAGAGGAGAGTTACAGACACAGACAGGATTGTTACAGACACAGAGAGGAGAGTTACAGACACAGAGAGGAGCGTTACAGACACAGAGAGGACAGTTACAGGCACAGAGAGGAGAGTTACAGACACAGAGAGGAGAGTTACAGACACAGACAGGAGAGTTACAGACACAGAGAGGAGAGTTACAGACACAGAGAGGAGAGTTACAGACACACAGAGTTACAGACACAGAGAGGAGAGTTACAGACACAGATAGTTACAGACGCAGATTGTTACAGACACAGAGAGGAGAGTTACAGACACAGAGAGGAGAGTTACAGACACAGAGAGGAGAGTTACAGACACAGAAAGGAGAATTACAGACACAGAGAGGAGAGTTACAGACACAGTGAGGAGAGTTACAGACAAGAGGAGAGTTACAGACACAGAGGAGAGTTACAGACACAGAGAGGAGAGTTACAGACACAGAGGAGAATTACAGACACAGAGAGGAGTGTTACAGACACAGAGAGGAGAGTTACAGACACAGAGAGGAGAGTTACAGACATGGAGGAGCGTTAGAGACACAGAGAGTTACAGACACAAAGAGGAGAGTTACAGACACAGAGAGGAGAGTTACAGACAGAGAGGAGAGTAAGAGACACAGAGAGGAGAGTTACAGACACAGAGAGGAGAGTTACAGACACAGAGAGAGTTACAGACAGAGAGGAGAGTTACAGACACAGAGAGGAGAGTTACAGACAGAGAGAGGAGAGTTATAGACACAGAGAGGAGAGTTACAGACACAGAGAGGAGAGTTACAGGCACAGAGAGGAGAATTACAGACAGAGAGGAGAGTTAGAGACACAGAGAGGAGAGTTACAGACACAGGGAGGAGAGTTACAGACACAGAGAGGAGAATTACAGACAGAGAGGGGAGTTAGAGACACAGAGAGGAGAGTTATAGACACAGAGAGGAGAGTAAGAGACACAGAGAGGAGAGTTGCAGACACTGAGAGGAGTGTTACAGACAGAGAGGGGAGTTAGAGACACAGAGAGGAGAGTTATAGACACAGAGAGGAGAGTTAGAGACACAGAGAGGAGAGTTGCAGACACAGAGAGGAGTGTTATAGACACAGAGAGGAGAGTTGCAGACACAGAGAGGAGAGTTACAGACACAGAGAGGAGAGTTACAGACACAGAGAGGAGAATTACAGACAGAGAGGAGAGTTAGAGACACAGAGAGGAGAGTTAGAGACACAGAGAGGAGAGTTACAGACACAGAGAGGAGTGTTACAGACACAGAGAGGAGAGTGACAGACACAGAGAGGAGAGTTACAGACACAGAGAGGAGAGTTACAGACACAGAGAGGAGTGTTACAGACACAGAGAGGAGAGTGACAGACACAGAGAGGAGAGTTACAGACACAGAGAGGAGTGTTACAGACACAGAGAGGAGAGTTACAGACACAGAGAGGAGTGTTACAGACACAGAGAGGAGAGTGACAGACACAGAGAGGAGAGTTACAGACACAGAGAGGAGTGTTACAGACACAGAGAGGAGTGTTACAGACACAGAGAGGAGTGTTACAGACACAGAGAGGAGAGTGACAGACACAGAGAGGATTGTTACAGACACAGAGAGGAGAGTGACAGACACAGAGAGGAGAGTTACAGACACAGAGAGGAGTGTTACAGGCACAGAGAGGAGTGTTACAGACACAGAGAGGAGAGTTACAGACACAGAGAGGAGAGTTACAGACACAGAGAGGAGTGTTACAGACACAGAGAGGAGAGTTACAGACACAGAGAGGAGTGTTACAGACACAGAGAGGAGTGTTACAGACACAGAGAGGAGAGTTACAGACACAGAGAGGAGTGTTACAGACACAGAGAGGAGAGTTACAGACACAGAGAGGAGTGTTACAGACACAGAGAGGAGAGTTACAGACACAGAGAGGAGTGTTACAGACACAGAGAGGATTGTTACAGACACAGAGAGGAGTGTTACAGACACAGAGAGGAGTGTTACAGACACAGAGAGGAGAGTTACAGACACAGAGAGGAGTGTTACAGACACAGAGAGGAGAGTTACAGACACAGAGAGGAGAGTTACAGACACAGGGAGGAGTGTTACAGACACAGAGAGGAGAGTTACAGACACAGAGAGGAGAGTTACAGACACAGAGAGGAGTGTTACAGGCACAGAGAGGATTGTTACAGACACAGAGAGGAGTGTTACAGACACAGAGAGGAGTGTTACAGACACAGAGAGGAGTGTTACAGGCACAGAGAGGAGTGTTACAGAATGAGGTGTCTGATACCCGGGACAGACTCCCCTTTACCACTCGGCTAATACCTGGGTATAGGCCCCTTAACCTCGGCAGCTGAGAGCCCCCCCCCCACCACCTCAAATACTGACAGCTCCGATACTCCTGTGTAGTGAGGTGTTTGAATGAATTTTGCACACACACACACGCACAGCAACTGGTGATGGTTTTATTTTTAACACCTCTCGATGTGTAAATGTTCGGTTGTTTCCCTCAACGTGACCTGTGTTTGAATGTAGAGGTATTCGAGTTTACTTATTGTTGGGCCCCGATATGAGGAAGAGACTGGTATCTGCAGGATTAGATCGGGCGCGACTAGACAATTTCATAAACCACAAAAAAGTGTGGTTTTTCACACTATCTCTACTCCACCACACTGCTGCGATGGGACAAACATCAGACTTCATTAGTCTGTAAACAGCTTCCTC
Source organism: Scyliorhinus torazame (assembly GCF_047496885.1). Classification (NCBI taxonomy): domain Eukaryota; kingdom Metazoa; phylum Chordata; class Chondrichthyes; order Carcharhiniformes; family Scyliorhinidae; genus Scyliorhinus; species Scyliorhinus torazame. The sequence goes on from NC_092707.1 coordinate 414,888,452, forward strand.
ACTGTGAAGGTGGGATTTGGTCTCCTCACGGACCTGGCAGTGGTCATCCCGACGGCCATGGACAGACGCCTCTGGGACAGGCAGATTATCAAGGATGAGGTGAAGAACCTTACTTCTTCATGTTGGTTCCCATCAACATCTCCCCATCCCGACTTGGAAATATATCGCCGTTCCTTCACTGGCTGGGTCAAATTCTTGGAACTCCCTCCCTAACAGCACTGTGGGTGTACCTACACCTCATGGACTGCAGCGGTTTAAGAAGACAGCTCACCCCCATCTTCTCCAGGGCAACTAGCGATGGGCAATAATTGCTGGTTTAGCCAGTGTGGTCACATCGCATGAGAGAATAAAACAGTTCTCAGTCTAACAATGGTGCCCTCCAAGACTTGACCAGTTGTGTTGTATTTGTTATAACCTCCAGGCCAGTCAAGAGCAGGGTTAAGAGTCAATCATGCTGGGTCTGGAATCACAGATTATTCAGAATTTACAGTACAGAAATGGTTCACTCGGCCCAACTAGTCAGTGTTGATGTTGAGGAACCAGACGGTGAGTAGGAGTGTCCTATCCAGTCCTTCAGGCCTGTTCCACCATTGAATATGATCATGGCGGATTGTCTGCATCAACTCCCTACCCCCCCAAAACCCTCCCACTTCCATCTAATTCCCCACTGGTTCCCTTAGAGACAAATATCTATCTATCTCAGCCTTCAATGTTGGAGCATTCACAACTTGCTGGGACAGCGAATTCCAAAGGTTCACAAGCTTGAGTGAAGATTACACTCCCCCTGCCGCCTGGTTTACCACTCACTTACCCTGTCTAAGTCTCTTTGTAGCCTCTCTATCCTCCCCACAGCTTACAGTTCGGCCTAACCTTCCATCAAAAACAAACTCGGATTCATTACTCTCTGTTTCTTTGTCCGAGTCTTCAAGATAGATTATATCTGAGATTCCAGCACTGGTCCTTGCTGCGCTCCACAGCCTGTCAACCTCAAAATTCCCCATTTACCTCTCCTTCCTCTATCCGTGCTGATGCATTACCTCCAACTCCATGAGCCCTTATCTTGCATCGCAACTGTTTGCGCTGCACCATATCGAATACCTTGTGGAAATCCAGGTATTTTGAATTATTCACTCGTGGGGTGAATTGGCATTGCTGGCTGCATCATGCATATATTATGCAGCAAATATGGTATCTCAGAGTCACATTATGAACTCAGATTTCACCATCTGCTGAGTCTATGTCCCCAGAACATTTGCTGGGGTTTCTGGATCACTGGTCCAGTGACAATAGCACCACACCACTGCCTCGCCTCTGGAGCAGATTCAACATAGAACATAGAACGATACAGCGCAGTACAGGCCCTTCGGCCCACGATGTTGCACCAAAACAAAAGCCATCTAACCTACACTATGCCATTATCATCCATATGTTTATCCAATAAACTTTTAAATGCCCTCAATGTTGGCGAGTTCACTACTGTAGCAGGTAGGGCATTCCACGGCCTCACTACTCTTTGCGTAAAGAACCTACCTCTGACCTCTGTCCTATATCTATTACCCCTCAGTTTAAAGTTATGTCCCCTTGTGCCAGCCATATCCATCCGCGGGAGAAGGCTCTCACTGTCCACCCTATCCAACCCCCTGATCATTTTGTATGCCTCTATTAAGTCTCCTCTTAACCTTCTTCTCTCCAACGAAAACAACCTCAAGTCCATCAGCCTTTCCTCATAAGATTTTCCCTCCATACCAGGCAACATCCTGGTAAATCTCCTCTGCACCGGCTCCAAAGCCTCCACGTCCTTCCTATAATGCGGTGACCAGAACTGTACGCAATACTCCAAATGCGGCCGTACCAGAGTTCTGTACAGCTGCAACATGACCTCCTGACTCCGGAACTCAATCCCTCTACCAATAAAGGCCAACACTCCATAGGCCTTCTTCACAACCCTATCAACCTGGGTGGCAACTTTCAGGGATCTATGTACATGGACACCTAGATCCCTCTGCTCATCCACACTTTCAAGAACTTTACCATTAGCCAAATATTCCGCATTCCTGTTATTCCTTCCAAAGTGAATCACCTCACACTTCTCTACATTAAACTCCATTTGCCACCTCTCAGCCCAGCTCTGCAGCTTATCTATATCCCTCTGTAACCTGCTACATCCTTCCACACTATCGGCAACACCACCGACTTTAGTATCGTCTGCAAATTTACTCACCCACCCTTCTGCACCTTCCTCTAGGTGATTGATAAAAATGACAAACAGCAACGGCCCCAGAACAGATCCTTGTGGTACTCCACTTGTGACTGTACTCCATTCTGAACATTTCCCATCAACCACCACCCTCTGTCTTCTTTCAGCTAGCCAATTTCTGATCCACATCTCTAAATCACCCTCAATCCCCAGCCTCCGTATTTTTTGCAATAGCCTACCGTGGGGAACCTTATCAAACGCTTTGCTGAAATCCATATACACCACATCAACTGCTCTACCCTCGTCTACCTGTTCAGTCACCTTCTCAAAGAACTCAATAAGGTTTGTGAGGCATGACCTACCCTTCACAAAGCCATGCTGACTATCCCTGATCATATTATTCCTATCTAGATGATTATAAATCTTGTCTCTTATAATCCCCTCCAAGACTTTACCCACTACAGACGTGAGGCTCACCGGTCTATAGTTGCCGGGGTTGTCTCTGCTCCCCTTTTTGAACAAAGGGACCACATTTGCTGTCCTCCAGCCCTCTGGCACAATTCCTGTAGCCAATGGTGACATAAAAATCAAAGCCAAAGGTCCAGCAATCTCTTCCCTGGCCTCCCAGAGAATCCTAGGATAAATCCCATCAGGTCCCGGGGACTTATCTATTTTCAGCCTGTCCAGAATTGCCAACACCTCTTCCCTACGTACCTCAATACCATCAATTCTAATAGCCTGGGTCTCAGCATTCTCCTCCACAACATTATCTTTTTCCTGAGTGAATACTGACGAAAAAAAAGTCAACAAACTTTTACCAAAGGGAAATGCCTTTGACAAGTTTAATAGAGTTTTTTGAGGGTGTAACTAGCAGGGTAGATAAAGGATAGCTAATGGCTATAATATACCTGTGGGGGAAGCAGTCGCACACTGATGTTGTCACTATACTAGGGGACCTGGGTTCCAATCCCTCCACAGCAAATGGTGACATTTTACATCCAGCATGCTTCTCGTCACCCGGCCACAGGAAGGAGATTATTACCCTAACCCAAGACCTGATCTCTGCCTCATTGTACCCCTGCTTAACCAGGCAGTAATGGGAATTAAATGCAACTAAATCCGGGCCTCGCTCCCCATTCTAATTCAGACGTCCAACAGTCCTGCCAAAAGAGGTGGGACCCTAATTACAATATTTAATGAAGGATCTAGCGAGGCAGCTGAAACCCTCACACAATATCCATGTCAGTCTATAATTCTCCCAGTGTAACATCACCAATCCGTCCACCAGTCAAATGCTGTATCCTCTGACAGTCCTATCGCTATCCGCAATTCCACCAACCTTTGTGTCATCCTCAAACTTACAAATCAGACCAGTTACATTTTCCTCCAAATCATTTAGATATACTACGAGCAGCAAAGGTCCCAGCACTGATCCCTGCGGAACACCACTAGTCACAGCCCTCCAATGAGAAAAGCACTCTTCCATTGCTACCCTCTGCCTTCTATGACTGATCCAGTTCTGTATCCATCTTGCCAGCTCATCTCTGATCCCGTGTGACTTCACCTTCTGTACCAGTCTGCCATGAGGGACCTTGTCAAAGGCTTTACTGAAGTCCATATAGACAACATCCACTGCCATACCCTCATCAATCATCTTTGTCACTTCCTCAGAAAACTTGGTCAAGTTAGTGAGACAAGACCTCTCCTTCACAAACCGTGCTGCCTCTCGCTAATATATCCATTTGCTTCCAAACCTGTCTCAAAGAATCCTCTCCAATAATTTCCCTGCCACTGACGTAAGGCTCACCGGCCTGTAATTTCCTGGATTATCCTTGCTACCCTTCTTAAACAAAGGAACAACATTGGCTAGTCCCCAGTCCTCTGGGACCTCACCTGTAGCCAATAAGGGTACAACGATTTCTGTCAAAGCCCCAGCAATTTCCTCCCTTGCCTCCTTCAGTATTCTGGGGTAGATCCCATCAGGCCCTGGGGACTTATCTACCTTAAATGTTTTTCAAGATTCCCAACACCTCCTCCTTTTTGACCTAATGTGACCCAGAATATCTACACAACCTTCCCTGGACTCATCATCCACCAAGTCCTTCTCTTTAGTGAACACTAACACACTCAAAGAACAAAGAACAAAGAACAAAGAAATGTACAGCACAGGAACAGGCCCTTCGGCCCTCCAAGCCCGTGCCGACCATACTGCCCGACTAAACTACAATCTTCTACACTTCCTGGGTCCGTATCCTTCTATTCCCATCCTATTCATATATTTGTCAAGATGCCCCTTAAATGTCCCTATCGTCCCTGCTTCCACTACCTCCTCCGGTAGTGAGTTCCAGGCACCCACTACCCTCTGCGTAAAAAACTTGCCTCGTACATCGACTCTAAACCTTGCCCCTCTCACCTTAAACCTATGCCCCCTAGTAATTGACCCCTCTACCCTGGGGAAAAGCCTCTGACTATCCACTCTGTCTATGCCCCTCATAATTTTGTATACCTCTATCAGGTCGCACCTCAACCTCCTTCGTTCCAGTGAGAACAAACCGAGTTTATTCAATCGCTCCTCATAGCTTATGCCCTCCATACCAGGCAACATTCTGGTAAATCTCTTCTGCACCCTCTCTAAAGCCTCCACATCCTTCTGGTAGTGTGGCGACCAGAATTGAACACTATACTCCAAGTATGGCCTAACTAAGGTTCTATACAGCTGCAACATGACTTGCCAATTCTTATACTCAATGCCCCGGCCAATGAAGGCAAGCATGCCGTATGCCTTCTTGACTACCTTCTCCACCTGTGTTGCCCCTTTCAATGACCTGTGGACCTGTACTCCTAGATCTCTTTGACTTTCAATACTCTTGAGGGTTCTACCATTCACTGTATATTCCCTACCTGCATTAGCCCTTCCAAAATGCATTACCTCACATTTGTCCGGATTAAACTCCATCTGCCATCTCTCCGCCCAAGACTCCAGACAATCTAAATCCTGCTATATCCTCAGACAGTCCTCATCGCTATCCGCAATTCCACCAACCTTTGTGTCGTCTGCAAACTTACTAATCAGACCAGTTACATTTTCCTCCAAATCATTTATATATACTACAAACAGCAAAGGTCCCAACACTGATCCCTGTGGAACACCACTGGTCACAGCCCTCCAATTAGAAAAGCATCCCTCCATTGCTACCCTCTGCCTTCTATGGCCTAGCCAGTTCTGTATCCACCTTGCCAGTTCACCCCTGATCCCGTGTGACTTCACCTTTTGTACTAGTCTACCATGAGGGACCTTGTCAAAGGCCTTACTGAAGTCCATATAGACAACATCTACTGCCCTACCTGCATCAATCATCTTAGTGACCTCCTCGAAAAACTCTATCAAGTTAGTGAGACACGATCTCCCCTTCACAAAACCGTGCTGCCTCTCACTAATACGTCCATTTGCTTCCAAATGGGAGTAGATCCTGTCTCGAAGAATTCTCTCCAGTAATTTCCCTACCACTGAAGTAAGGCTCACCAGCCTGTAGTTCCCGGGATTATCCTTGCTACCCTTCTTAAACAGAGGAACAACATTGGCTATTCTCCAGTCCTCTGGGACATCCCCTGAAGACAGCGAGGATCCAAAGATTTCTGTCAAGGCCTCAGCAATTTCCTCTCCAGCCTCCTTCAGTATTCTGGGGTAGATCCCATCAGGCCCTGGGGACTTATCTACCTTAATATTTTTTAAGACACCCAACACCTCGTCTTTTTGGATCACAATGTGACCCAGGCTATCTACACCCCCTTCTCCAGACTCAACATCTACCAATTCCTTCTCTTTGGTGAATACTGATGCAAAGTATTCATTTAGTACCTCGCCCATTTCCTCTGGCTCCACACATAGATTCCCTTGCCTATCCTTCAGTGGGCCAACCCTTTCCCTGGCTACCCTCTTGCTTTTTATGTACGTGTAAAAAGCCTTGGGATTTTCCTTAACCCTATTTGCCAATGACTTTTCATGACCCCTTCTAGCCCTCCTGACTCCTTGCTTAAGTTCCTTCCTACTTTCCTTATATGCCACACAGGCTTCGTCTGTTCCCAGCCTTTTAGCCCTGACAAATGCCTCCTTTTTCTTTTTGACGAGGCCTACAATATCACTCGTCATCCAAGGTTCCCGAAAATTGCCGTATTTATCTTTCTTCCTCACAGGAACATGCCTGTCCTGTATTCCTTTCAACTGACACTTGAAAGCCTCCCACATGTCAGATGTTGATTTGCCCTCAAACATCCGCCCCCAATCTATGTTCTTCAGTTCCCGCCTAATATTGTTATAATTAGCCTTCCCCCAATTTAGCACATTCATCCTCGGACCACTCTTATCCTTGTCCACCAGTACTTTAAAACTTACTGAATTGTGGTCACTGTTACCGAAATGCTCCCCTACTGAAACATCTACCACCTGGCCGGGCTCATTCCCCAATACCAGGTCCAGTACCGCCCCTTCCCTAGTTGGACTGTTTACATATTGTATTAAGAAGCCCTCCTGGATGCTCCTTACAAACTCCGCCCCGTCTAAGCCCCTGGCACTAAGTGAGTCCCAGTCAATATTGGGGAAGTTGAAGTCTCCCATCACCACAACCCTGTTGTTTTTACTCTTTTCCAAAATCTGTCTACCTCTCTGCTCCTCTATCTCTCGCTGGCTGTTGGGAGGCCTGTAGTAAACCCGCAACATTTTGACTGCAATTGTGACCTGTTTTTTGGAGCACTCGTCTGTGAATATCCATTGAAAGAGAAGTTAGATAAACACATAAGGGAAAAATAAATAGAAGGATATATTGTTCGGGTGAGATAGGGACTGGGGGGAAGCTTGACCCTTCGTCCGAGTACCCCGTCCCTGTGGTGTACATTCAATGTCATTCTAAATGGTGTCCTGGGGGTTTACTTGACCATTGAGAGGGTAGATGCGGCCTTGACTTAACATTTACTCTGAAAGCTGGCATCCTCGACAGTGAGAGTCTGGATTTGGGTCCTGGGTCCTGGAGTGAGGTTTGAACCTCTGACTTTCTGGCTCAGAGGAACTATATGGTGCAATAACATGGCTTCTGCACACCTGTACTTTAACCTCTGTTCCATGTGACCCAGATCCCTCCTGCTTTGCACTGTAGCATCTCGTAATAGTGCATGGCAGCAACTTGATCTGAGCTTGGCTTTTATTTTTCATTTAAAACATTTCTTTCCAATTAAGGAGCAATTTAGTGTGACCATACACTTACCCTGCATTTCTTTGGGTTGTGGGGGTGACCCACGACCCACGCAGACACGGGGAAGATTGTACAAACTCCACACGGACATTGACCCGGGGCCGGTATCGAACCCGGGTCCTCGGCACCGTGAGGTGACAGTGCTAACCACTGCGCTACCGTGCCGCCCCTGAGCTTTGCTTTTAACGGGTGCAGATTTGGTTTACCGTCAACTTGGTCGAATTGAAGAAAAATGGGTAACCTTTGGCATCTCATTGCTGTTTCTGGGAGCTTGCTGTGCACTAATTAGCTCGTACATCACAACCGTGACGAGACTTCTGAAGTACTGCACTGGATGTCAGCTTTTGAGACCATGGTGAGTTGTGTAGAGTGCTGTATAAATACAAATTCTTCATTAACAGCTCTCTATCCAACATGGGCAGCACGGGAGCACAGTGGCTAGCACTGTTGCTTCACAGAGCCAGGGACCCGGGTTCGATTCCCGGCTTGGGTCACTGTCTGTGCGGAGTCTGCGTGAGTTTCCTCCGGGTGCTCCGGTTTCCCACAAGTCCCGAAAGACGTGCTGTTAGGTGAATTGGGCATTCTGAATTCTCCCTCTGTGTCCTGAACAGGCGCCGGAATGTGGAGACCAGGGGCTTTTTACAGTAACTTCATTGCAGTGTTAATGTGAGCCTACTTGTGACAAAAATAAAAAAGCTGATTAGATTCTGGTCACTCGATCACAGGGAAGAAGTTTGGTTCCATTGTTTCTGATGTGGTTTCCAATCTTCTTTCAACAAGTCTGCCCCTGCTTTCTGTCCCTTTGATTCCGTTCTCTTATTTTCAGTGCGTGGGATGTTCAGGACACCAATTGCAGCAGCTGGAGATTAAGAAATTAAATTAGCTTTCAAAAGTATGCCAGACTGAAAGGAAATTGAAAGTTCCCCGTAGAACTGAGAGGCTGTAGTCCTCAGCTTACAGTCACAGAGAAAAACCATGGAAAGGTCATGGAATGCTGCTCTTTATATTGAGAGGAGCTTGTGGCCCAGATTGTGACTGGCAGGTATGATGTGGTAGGCATCACAGAGACGTGGTTGCAGGGGGTTCAGGACTGGCATTTAAACATCCAGGGATTCACAACCTATCGAAAAGACAGAGAGGTGGGCAGAGGGGGCGGGGTTGCCTTGTTAATTAGGAATGAAATTAAATCAATAGCACTAAACGACATGGGGTTGGATGATGTGGAGTCTGTGTGGGTAGAGTTGAGGAACCACAAAGGCAAAAAAACCATAATGGGAGTTATGTACAGGCCTCCTAACAGTGGTCAGGACTGGGGGCACAAAATGCACCACGAAATAGAAAGTGCATGTCAGAAAGGCAAGGTCACAGTGATCATGGGGGACTTCAATATGCAGGGGAACTGGGTAAATAATGCTGCCAGTGGACCCAAGGAAAGGGAATTCATTGAATGTTTACAGGAGGGCTTTTTGGAACAGCTTGTGATGGAGCCCACGAGGGGACAGGCCATTCTGGACTTAGTGTTATGTAATGAGCCAGACTTGATTAAAGATCTTAAAGTAAGGGAACACTTAGGAGGCAGTGAGCATAATATGGTAGAATTCAATCTCCAATTTGAAAGAAAGAAGGTAGAATCAGATGTAAAGGTGTTACAGTTAAATAAAGGTAACTACAGGGGCATGAGGGAGGAACTGACAAAAATCGACTGGGAGCAGAGCCTAGTGGGAAAGACAGTAGAACAGCAATGGCAGGAGTTTCTGGGAGTAATTGAGGACACAGTACAGAGGTTCATCCCAAAGAAAAGAAAGGTTATCAGAGGGGGATTAGGCAGCCATGGCTGACAAATTAAGTTAGGGAATACATCAAAGCAAAAGAGAAAGCCTATAATGTGGCAAAGAGTAGTGAGAAGTCAGAAGATTGGGAAGGCTACAAAAACAAACAGAGGATAACAAAGAGAGAAATAAGGAAAGAGAGGATCAATTATGAAGGTAGGCTAGCCAGTAACATTAGGAATGATAGTAAAAGTTTCTTTAAATACATTAAAAACAAACGGGAGGCAAAAGTAGACATTGGGCCGCTCCAAAATGACGCTGGTAATCTAGTGATGGGAGACAAGGAAATAGCTGAGGAACTAAATAAGTACTTTGCGTCAGTCTTCACAGTAGAAGACATGAGTAATATCCCAACAATTCCAGAGAGTCAGGGGGCAGAGTTGAATATGGTAGCCATCACAAAGGAGAAAGTGCTAGAGAAACTAAGAGGTCTAAAAATTGATAATCTCCAGGCCCAGATGGGCTACATCCTAGAGTTCTAAAGGAGATAGCTGAAGAAATAGTGGAGGCGTTAGTTAAGATCTTTCAAAAGTCACTGGAGTCAGGGAAAGTCCCAGAGGATTGGAAAATCGCTGTTGTAATCCCCCTGTTCAAGAAGGGAACAAGGAAAAAGATGGAAAATTATAGGCCAATTAGCCTAACCTCGGTTGTTGGCAAGATTCTAGAATCCATTGTTAAGAATGAGATTTCTAAATTCCTGGAAGTGCAGGGTCGGATTAGGACAAGTCAGCATGGATTTAGTAAGGGGAGGTCGTGCCTGACAAACCTGTTAGAGTTCTTTGAAGAGATAACAAATAGGTTAGACCAAGGAGAGCCAATGGATGTTATCTATCTTGACTTCCAAAAGGCCTTTGATAAGGTGCCTCACGGGAGACTGCTGAGTAAAGTAAGGGCCCATGGTATTCGAGACAAGGTACTAACATGGATTGACGATTGGCTGTCAGGCAGAAGGCAGAGAGTTGGGATAAAAGGTTCTTTTTCGGAATGGCAACCGGTGACGAGTGGTGTCCCGCAGGGTTCAGTGTTGGGGCCACAGCTGTTCTCTTTATATATTAACGATCTAGATGACGGGACTGGGGGCATTCTGGCTAAGTTTGCCGATGATACAAAGATAGGTGGAGGGGCAGGTAGTATGGAGGAGGTGGGGAAGCTGCAGAAAGATTTAGACAGTTTAGGAGAGTGGTCCAAGAAATGGCTGATGAAATTCAACGTGGGCAAGTGCGAGGTCTTGCACTTTGGAAAAAAGAATCGAGGCATGGACTATTTTCTAAACGGTGACAAAATTCATAATGCTGAAGTGCAAAGGGACTTGGGAGTCCTAGTCCAGGATTCTCTAAAGTTAAACTTGCAGGTTGAGTCCGTAATTAAGAAAGCAAATGCAATGTTGTCATATATCTCAAGAGGCTTGGAATATAAAAGCAGGGATGTACTTCTGAAGCTTTATAAAGCATTAGTTAGGCCCCATTTAGAATACTGTGAGCAATTTTGGGCCCCACACCTCAGGAAGGACATACTGGCACTGGAGCGGGTCCAGCGGAGATTCACACGGATGATCCCAGGAATGGTAGGCCTAACATACGATGAACGTCTGAGGATCCTGGGATTATATTCATTGGAGTTTAGGAGGTTGAGGGGAGATCTAATAGAAACTTACAAGATAATGAATGGCTTAGATAGGGTGGATGTAGGGAAGTTGTTTCCATTGGCAGGGGAGACTAGGACCCGGGGGCACAGCCTTAGAATAAAAGGGAGTCACTTTAGAACAGAGATGAGGAGAAATTTCTTCAGCCAGAGAGTGGTGGGTCTGTGGAATTCATTGCCACAGAGGGCGGTGGAGGCCGGGACGTTGAGTGTCTTTAAGACAGAAGTTGATAAATTCTTGATTTCTCGAGGAATTAAGGGCTATGGAGAGAGAGCGGGTAAATGGAGTTGAAATCAGCCATGATTGAATGGTGGAGTGGACGCGATGGGCCGAATGTCCTTACTTCCGCTCCTATGTCTTATGGTCTTATGGTCTAAACAAAAGAAACAGTTTTTGTCTCATCTTAAGCTATTTATGACGGGAAAGTTTCCATTCTTATCATTTACTAAATTTCCAACGATTCTCACTCGTGATTATGTCCCACGGTTTCGGGTGCTTATCGGTCTCGAGAAGGTTCACGAGGTCGATCCCGGGTAGGGAGGGATTTTCTGATGAGGTGAGGTTGAGGAGGTTGGGTCGATACTCATTGGAGTTTAGAAGAATGAGAGGTGACCTTATTGAGACACATCGGGTTCCTGGGGGGGTTTGACTGGGTCGATGCTGAGAGGTTGTTTCCCCTTGTGGGAGAGTCTAGGACCAGAGGGCAGAATCTCAGGGTGAGGGTGGAAGTGAGGGCTTGAGACAAAGATGAGGAGGAATTTCTTCCCTCAGAGGGAGTGAATCTGTGGAATTCTTCACTACAGAGAACTGTAGAGGCTGGGTCGTTAAGTATGATCAAGGCTGAGATAGAGAGACTTTTACTCAGTCAGGGATCAAGGGTTCTGGGTATAGGGTGGGATCAGCCATGAGCTCATTGAATAGCGGAGCAGACCCAATGGGCCAAATGGCCTACTTCCTGCCCCTATGTCTTCTGGTCTCATGGGGCGTCATTCTCCGACCCGCGATTTCTTTTTTTTTATCTGCACAGGGCCTGACATTTTCTCTCTCTCCTTGACCCCTTTTCATGCCCACTCTGCTATCTGGAATAATGTCACTGGCTCTTTAGGCTCTATTCATCCGAGCAGAAAGAGCCTCATTCTGACATTGACAGAAAATACCATCTGTCCCTCTTAGGGGAAAGAAAGCTGTAAATGAACCCATCACAAGCCTTCTTGCCCCTCGCCATCTAAATACGAAAGTGCGGTCAGAATGAAATTCCAATAGAAAGTTGAATTACCGAGACAGCGCGGAACGGCAATGTGCTGACAAGGGGCGTCATTCTCCGACCCCCCTCGATTCTCCGGCCCGGATGGGTCAAAGTCCCGCCGATAAATTGCCTGTCCCGCCGGCGTAAATTAGAGTACCTATTTACCGGCGGGACAAGGCGGCGTGGGCGGGCTCCGGGATCCTGGGGGGGGCGCGGGGCGGTCTGACCCCGGGGGGTGCCCCCACAGTGGCCTGGCCCGCGATCGGGGCCCACCGATCCGCGGGCGGGCCTGTGCCGTGGGGGCACTCTTTCCCTTCCGCCTCCGCAACGGTCTCCACCATGGCGGAGGCGGAAGAGACTCCCTCCACTGCGCATGCGTGGGAAACTGTCAGCGGCCGCTGACGCTCCCACGCATGCGCCGCCCGGGGATGTCATTTCCCCGCCAGCTGGCGGGGCAACAAACGCTGTTTCCGCCAGCTAGCGGGGCGGAAATCCCTCCAGCGCCGGCCTAGCCCCTCAATGTTGTGGCTCGGCCCCCAAAGACGCGGAGCATTCCGCACCTTTGGGGCGGCGCGATGCCCGTCTGATTGGCGCCGTTTTGGGCGCCAGTAGGCGGACATCGCGCCGTTTGGGGAGAATTTCGCCCATGGTCGAAATGGGCACAAGTACGGTAGCACAAGTGATTAGCACTGTGGCTTCACAGCGCCAGGGTCCCAGGTTCGATTCCCCGCTGGGTCACTGTCTGTGCGGAGTTTGCACGTTCTCCCCGTGTCCGCGTGGGTTTCCTCCGGGTGCTCCGGTTTCCTCCCACAGTCCAAAGACGTGCAGGTTAGGTGGATTGGCCATGCTAAATTACCCGTAGTGTCCACAAGGGTTGGGAGGGGTTATTGGGTTGCGGGGATAAGGTGGAAGTGAGGGATTAATGTGGGTCGGTGCAGACTCGATGGGCCGAATGGCCTCCTTCTGCACTGTATGTTCTATGTAATCTATGTAATCTATGTCTCTGTTCACAATATGTCACCAACAACTTACATTTATATAAGTCCCTTGAACATATCAAAACATCCCAAGAAGGTGTCACTGAATGTGTCAGGAGATCATTAGGGACAAATGACCAAAGGTTTGGAAGGGCAGCTTGAAGCGGAGGAGATATTGAGCGAGGCGATTCCAGCACTCGGGGCCTCTGCACCGCTAATAGAAGGAATAAAATTGGGGCTGTGCCAGAGACCGATATCCCAGAGGGCTGGAGAAGATTACAAGGGTTAGGGAGGCCTGAGGCCATGGAGGGAAATGAAAACAAGGCTGAGAATTTTACTGAAGGTGTTAGCAGATTGGGAATCAATGTAGGTCATGTAGGCAGCACGGTGACACAGTGGTTAACACCGCTGTCTCACAGCGCCAGGGACCGAGGTTCAGTTCCAGCCTCGGGTCACTGTCTGTGTGGAGTTTGCACGTTCTCCCCGTCTCTGCGTGGGTTTCCCCCGGGTGCTCCGGTTTTTTTTCCAAAGGTGTGCAGTTTAGGTGGATTGACCGTGCTAAATTGCCCCTCAGTGTCCAAGGATGTGTAGATTAGGTCAAGGGTTATTGGGTTAGGGCGCGGGAGTGGGCTAGGGTGAGGTGCTCTTTCAGAGGGTCGATGCAGACCCGATGGGCCGAATGGCCTCCTTCTGCATTGTAGAGATTCTATGACAATCTCTGATTATGGGGATGGGTGGATGGGATGTGGCACAGGTTAGGACACAGCGGGAGAGTTTGGATGACCTCAACTTTATGGAGGTGAAAACAGTTGGTTAATGAGTTATTAACATTAGTCAGACTGGTTCCAAATACCATCAATAAGAATAATTCCTCCTTAAATAACAAAGCCCCTCTCCTGTTTCTCTTTTTTTAATATCAAATCTCATTCTAAATAGTGTGGAACAGTTTTTGAGCTATTCTGTGTCACTGAGGGTTTAGTACAACAGTCAAAACCTACCCACCTGACCCTTTTATTGTGACTGAATGACTCATTTTGCAACCTTGATCAGTACTCTGAAGATGAGTTGTCAGCTTCAGTCAGAGCGGCTAACCAGGAGCTGGGCTGGGCAAGTTCACATCCAGTAAAACCAGATCTTATCATCAGCTTAAAGGTGGAGAAGTAGGCCAGCCTCCTCCCTCCATCCCCTCACCTACCACATTCAGCAAGTTCATGAACTTCAACTGAGACTGGAGACTGACCCATATTTTCCTCAGGGACCGGGGATGACTGAGGATGGATTCTGACTGAGAACACCTCATTCTGATTTCATCCGAGGGAACTAAACGTATTTTCTCCAAATTTGCAGATGGTACAAAGTTGGGTGGGAGGGTGAGCAGTGAGGAGGATGCAGAGATGCTTCAGCGGGATTGGGACAGGCTGAGTGAGTGGGCACATGCATGGGAGAGGCAGTATAATGTGGATAAATGTGAGGTTATTCATTTTGGAAGCAAAAACAGGAAGGCAGATTACTACCTGAATGGTTGCAATTTGGGAGAGGGGAGTGTGCAGCGGGACCTGGGTGTCCTTGTGCACCATTCGCTGAAGGTAAGCATGCAGGTACAGCAGGTGGTAAAGAAGGCTAATGGTATGTTGGCCTTCATTATGAGAGGATTTGAGTACATGAAGAGGAATGTTTTCATGCAATTGTATAGGGCATTGGTGAGGCCACACCTGGAGTATTTTGTGCAGTTTGGTGTCCTTCTCTGAGGAAGGATGTTCTTGCTATGGAGGGAGAGCGAAGGTTTACCAGGCTGATTCCTGGGATGGCGGGACTGTTCTATGAGGAGAGACTAACTCGGTTAGGATTATATTCATTGGCGTTGAGAAGAGTGAGAGGGGATCTCAGAGAAACTTACAAAATTCGAACAGGATTAGACAGGGTAGATTCAGAAAGAATGTTCCCGATGGTGGGGAGTCCAGAACTAGGGGTCTTAGTTTGAGGATAAGGGGTAAACCATTTAGGACTGAGGTGAGGAAATATTTCTTCACCCAGGGAACTACAGGCCAGTGAGCCTTACGTCAGTGGTAGGGAAATTACTGGAGAGAATTCTTCGAGATAGGATCTACTCCCATTTGGAAGCAAATGGATGTATTAGTGAGAGGCAGCATGGTTTTGTGAAGGGGAGGTCGTGTCTCACTAACTTGAAGAGGTCACAAAGATGATTGATGCAGGTAGGGCAGTGGATGTTGTCTATATGGACTTCAGTAAGGCCTTTGACAAGGTCCCTCATGGCAGACTGGTACAAAAGGTGAAGTCACATGGGATCAGAGGTGAGCTGGCTAGGTGGATAGAGAACTGGCTAGGCCATAGAAGGCAGAGAGTAGCAATGGAAGGGTGCTTTTCTGATCGGAGGGCTGTGACCAGTGGTGTTCCACAGGGATCAGTGCTGGGACCTTTGCAGTTTGTAGTATATATAAATGATTTGGAGGAAAATGTAACTGGTCTGATTAGTAAGTTTGCAGACGACACAAAGGCTGGTGGAATTGCGGATAGCGATGAGGACTGTCGGAGGATACAGCAGGATTTAGATCGTTTGGAGACTTGGGCGGAGAGATGGCAGATGGAGATTAATCCGGACAAATGTGAGGTAATGCATTTTGGAAGGTCTAATGCAGGTAGGGAATATACAGTGAATGGTAGAACCCTCAAGAGTATTGACAGTCAGAGAGATCTAGGAGTATAGGTCCACAGGTCACTGAAAGGGGGAACACAGGTGGAGAAGGTAGTCAAGAAGGCATACGGCATGCTTGCCTTCATTGGCCGGGGCATTGAGTATAAGAATTGACAAGTCATGTTGCAGCTGTATAGAACCTTAGTTAGGCCACACTTGGAGTATAGTGTTCAATTCTGGTCGCCACATAACCAGAAGGATGTGGAGGCTTTAGAGAGGATGCAGAAGAGATTTACCAGACTGTTGGCTGGTATGAAGAGAATTAGCTATGAGGAGCGGTTGAATAAACTCAGTTTTTTCTCACTGTAACGACGGAGGTTGAGGGGTGACCTGATAGAGGTCTACAAAATTATGAGGGGTACAGAGAGAGTGGATAGTCAGAGGGTTTTCCCCAGGGTAGAGGGGTCAATTACTAGGGGGCATAGGTTTAAGGTGCGAGGGGCAAGGTTTAGAGTAGATGTACGAGACAAGTTTTTTACACAGAGGGTAGTGGGTGCCTGGAACTCGCTACCGGAGGAGGTGGAGTAAGCAGGGACGATAGTGACATTTAAGGGGCATCTTGAAAAATACATGAATAGGATGGGAATAGAGGGATACGGACCCCGGAAGGGTAGAAGATTTTAGTTTAGACGGACAGCATGGTCGGCACGGGCTTGGAGGGCCGAAGGACCTGTTCCTGTGCTGTATTTTTCTTTGTTCTGCGTTCTTTGTTCAGAGAGAGGTGAATCTGTGGAATTGACAACCACAGAAAGTAATTGAGGCCAAAACATTGTGTAATTTCAAGAAGGAATTAGATTTTGCTCTTGGGGATAAAGGAATCGAGGGATATGAGGGGAAGGCGGGATCAGGGTATGGAACTTGATGATCAGCAATGATCAGAATGAACGAGGGAGCAGGCTCGAAGGGCCGAATGGCCTCCTCCTGCTTCTATTTCTGTTTCTATCACAATCAGCGTTTGAAAATTATAAACAAATCCAGTAATCCATTCAATCAAAGCAAATCGATAATTATTCAGTTACTGTGATCAGTGTAACAGGGAAATGTTCAACTCTGGTTAGAAAGACAAGGATCAGATACTTGGGAACCTGACACGGATTATATGATGGGAACGTTTAGAGAGAGATTTATTGAGCATCTAACAGCGTGCTCCACCTGTCCCGGGAGTGTTTGTTGGGGACAGTGTAGAGGGAGCTTTACTCTGTATCTAACCCTGTGCTGTACCTGTCCTGGGAGTGTTTGATGGGGACAGTGTGGAGGGAGCTTTACTCTGTATCTAACCCCATGCTGTACCTGTCCTGGGAGTGTTTGTTGGGGACAGTGTAGAGGGAGCTTTACTCTGTATCTAACCCTGTGCTGTACCTGTCCTGGGAGTGTTTGATGGGGACAGTGTAGAGGGAGCTTTACTCTGTATCTAACCCCTTGCTGTACCTGTCCTGGGAGTGTTTGATGGGGACAGTGTGGAGGGAGCTTTACTCTGTATCTAACCCCGTGCTGTACCTGTACTGGGAGTGTTTGATGGGGACAGTGTGGAGGGAGCTTTACTCTGCATCTAACCCTGTGCTGCATCTGACCTGGGAGTGTTTGATGGGGACAGTGTAGAGGGAGCTTTACTCTGTATCTAGACCCGTGCTTTACCTGTCCTGGGAGTGTTTGATGGGGACAGTGTAGAGGGAGCTTTACTCTGTATCTAGCCCCGTGCTTTACCTGTCCTGAGAGTGTTTGATGGGGACAGTGTAGAGGGAGCTTTACTCTGTATCTAACCCGTGCTGTACCTGTCCTGGGAGTGTTTGATGGGGACAGTGTAGAGGGAGCTTTACTCTGTATCTAACCCCGTGCTGTATCTGTCCTGGGAGTGTTTGATGGGGACAGTGTAGAGGGAGGTTTACTCTGTATCTAGCCACGTGCTTTACCTGTCGTGGGAGTGTTTGATGGGGACAGTGTATAGAGAGCTTTACTCTGTATCTAACCCCGTGCTGTACCTGTCCTGGGAGTGTTTGATGGGGACAGTGTAGTGGGAGCTTTACTCTGTATCTAGCCCCGCGCTTTACCTGTCCTGGGAGTGTTTGATGGGGACGGTGTAGAGGGAGCTTTACTCTGTATCTAACCCCGTGCTGTACCTGTCCTGGGTGTGTTTGATGGGGACAGTGTAGGTGGGAGCTTTACTCTGAATCTAACCCCGTGCTGTACCCGTCCTGGGAGTGTTTGATGGGGACAGTGTAGAGGGAGCTTTACTCTGTATCTAACCCCGTGCTGTCCTGTCCTGAGAGTGTTTGATGGGGACAGTGTAGAGGCAGCTTTTCTCTGTATCTAACCTCGTGCTGTTCTGTCCTGGGAGTGTTTGATGGGGACAGGGTAGAGGGAGCTTTACTCTGTATCTAACCCCGTGCTGTACCTGTCCTGGGAGTGTTTGATGGGGACAGTGTAGATGGAGCTTTACTCTGTCTCTAACCCCGTGCTGTACCTGTCCTCGGAGTGTTTGATGGGGCAGTGTAGAGGGAGCTTTACTCTGTATGTAACCCCGTGCCGTACCTGTCCTGGGAGCGTTTGATGGGGACAGTGTAGAGGGAGCTTTACTCTGTATCTAACCCCGTGCTGTACCGTCCTGGGAGTGTTTGATGGGGACAGTGTAGAGGGAGCTTTACTCTGTATCTAGCCCCGTGCTTTACCTGTCCTGAGAGTGTTTGATGGGGACAGTGTAGAGGGAGCTTTACTCTGTATCTAACCCGTGCTGTACCTGTCCTGGGAGTGTTTGATGGGGACAGTGTAGAGCGAGCTTTACTCTGTATCTAACCCCGTGCTGTATCTGTCCTGGGAGTGTTTGATGGGGACAGTGTATAGAGAGCTTTACTCTGTATCTAACCCCGTGCTGGACCTGTCCTGGGAGTGTTTGATGGGGACAGTGTATAGAGAGCTTTACTCTGTATCTAACCCTGTGCTGTACCTGTCCTGGGAGTGTTTGATGGGGACAGGCTGGAGGGCGCTTTAATCTGTATCTAACCCCGTGCTGTACCTGTCCTGGGAGTGTTTGATGGGGACAGTGTAGAGGCAGCTTTTCTCTGTATCTAACCCCGTGCTGTCCTGTCCTGGGAGTGTTTGATGGGGACAGTGTAGAGGGAGCTTTACTCTGTATGTAACCCCGTGCTGTACCTGTCCTGGGTGTGTTTGATGGGGACAGTGTAGAGGGAGCTTTACTCTGTATCTAACCCCGTGCTGTACCTGTCCTGGGAGTGTTTGATGGGGACAGTGTAGAGGTAGCTTTACTCTGTATCTAGCCCCGTGCTTTACCTGTCCTGGGAGTGTTTGATGGGGACAGTGTAGCGGAAGCTTTACTCTGTATCTAGCCCCGTGCTTTACCTGTCCT
This sequence comes from Scyliorhinus torazame, assembly GCF_047496885.1. Lineage (NCBI taxonomy): Eukaryota > Metazoa > Chordata > Chondrichthyes > Carcharhiniformes > Scyliorhinidae > Scyliorhinus > Scyliorhinus torazame. The sequence goes on from NC_092707.1 coordinate 414,907,663, forward strand.
GGGAGTGTTTGATGGGGACAGTGTAGAGGGAGCTTTACTCTGTATCTAACCCGTGCTGTATCTGTCCTGGGAGTGTTTGATGGGGACAGTGTAGAGGGAGCTTTACTCTGTATGTAACCCTGTGCTGTACCTGTCCTGGGAGTGTTTGATGGGGACAGTGTAGAGGGAGGTTTACTCTGTATCTAGCCCCGTGCTTTACCTGTCCTGGGAGTGTTTGATGGGGACAGTGTAGAGGCAGCTTTACTCTGTATCTAACCCTGTGCTGTACCTGTCCTGGGAGTGTTTGATGGGGACAGTGTAGTGGGAGCTTTACTCTGTATCTAGCCCCGTGCTTTACCTGTCCTGGGAGTGTTTGATGGGGACGGTGTAGAGGGAGCTTTACTCTGTATCTAACCCCGTGCTGTACCTGTCCTGGGTGTGTTTGATGGGGACAGTGTAGGTGGGACCTTTACTCTGTATCTATCCCCGTGCTGTACCTGTCCTGGGAGTGTTTGATGGGGACAGTGTAGAGGGAGCTTTACTCTGTATCTAACCCTGTGCTGTACCTGTCCTGGGAGTGTTGGTGATGGGGACAGGCTAGAGGGCGCTTTACTCTGTATCCAACCCCGTGCTGTACCTGTCCTGGGAGTATTTGATGGGGACAGCGTAGAGGCAGCTTTACTCTGTATGTAACCCCGTGCTGTACCTGTCCTGGGAGTGTTTGATGGGGACAGTGTAGAGGGAGGTATACTCTGTATCTAGCCCCGTGCTTTACCTGTCCTGGGAGTGTTTGATGGGGACAGTGTATAGAGAGCTTTACTCTGTATCTAACCCCGTGCTGTACCTGTCCTGGGAGCGTTTGATGGGGACAGTGTAGTGGGAGCTTTACTCTGTATCTAGCCCCGTGCTTTACCTGATTGGGAGTGTTTGATGGGGACGGTGTAGAGGGAGCTTTACTCTGTATCTAACCCCGTGTTGTACCTGTCCTGGGTGTGTTTGATGGGGACAGTGTAGGTGGGAGCTTTACTCTGTATCTAACACCGTGCTGTACCCATCCTGGGAGTGTTTGATGGGGACAGTGTAGAGGGAGCTTTACTCTGTATCTAACCCTGTGCTGCACCTGTCCTGGGCGTGTTGGTGATGGGGACAGGCTAGAGGGCGATTTACTCTGTATCTAACCCCGTGCTGTACCTGTCCTGGGAGTGTTTGATGGGGACAGTGAAGAGGCAGCTTTTCTCTGTATCTAACCTCGTGCTGTATCTGTCCTGGGAGTGTTTGATGGGGACAGGGTAGCGGGAGCTTTACTCTGTATGTAACCCCGTGCTGCACATGTCCTGGGAGCGATTGATGGGGACAGTGTAGAGGGAGCTTCACTCTGGATGTAACCCCGTGCTGTGCCAGTCCTGGGAGTGCTTGATGGGGACAGTGTAGAGGGAGCTTTACTCTGTATCTAACCCCGTGCTATCCTGTCCTGGGAGTGTTTGATGGGGACAGTGTAGAGGGAGCTTTACTCTGTATCTAACCCCGTGCTGTACCCGTCCTGGGAGCGTTTGATGGGGACAGTGTAGAGGGAGCTTTACTCTGTATCTAACCCCGTGCTGTACCAGTCCTTGGAGTGTTTGATGGGGACAGTGTAGAGGGAGCTTTACTCTGTATCTAACCCCGTGATGTACCTGTCCTGGGAGTGTTTGATGGGGACAGTGTAGAGGGAGCTTTACTCTGTATCTAGCCCTGTGCTTTACCTGTCCTGGGAGTGTTTGATGGGGACAGTGTAGAGGAGGCTTTACTCTGTATCTAACCCCGTGCTGTACCTGTCCTGGGAGTGTTTGATGGGGACAGTGTAGAGGGAGCTTTACTCTGTATCTAGCCCCGTGCTTTACCTGTCCTGGGAGTGTTTGATGGGGACAGTGTAGTGGGAGCTTTACTCTGTATCTAGCCCCATGCTTTACCTGTCCTGGGAGTGTTTGATGGGGACAGTGTAGAGGGAGCTTTACTCTGTATCTAACCCCGTGCTGTACCTGTCCTGGGGGTGTTTGTTGGGGACAGTGTAGAGGGAGTTTTGGTCTGTATCTAACCCCCTGCTGCCCCTGTCCTGGGAGTGTTTGATGGGGACAGTGTAGAGGGAGCTTTACTCTGTATCTAACCCCGTGCTGTACCTGACCTGGGAGTGTCTGATGGGGACAGTGCAGAGGGAGCTTTACTCTGTGTCTAACCCCATCTGTACCTGTCCTGGGTGTGTTTGATGGGGACAGTGTAGAGGGAGCTTCACTCTGAATCTAGCCCTGTGCTGTACCTGTCCTGGAATTGTTTGATGGGGACAGTGTAGAGGGAGCTTTAATCTGTATCTATCCCCGTGCTGTACCTGTCCTGGGAGTGTTTGATGGGGACAGTGTAGAGGGAGCTTTAATCTGTATCTAACCCCGTGCTGTACCTGTCCTGGGAGTGTTTGATGGGGCAGTGTCGAGGGATCTTTACTCGGTATCTAACCCCGAGCTGTACCTGTCCTGGGAGTGTTTGATGGGGACAGTGTAGAGGGAGCTTTACTCTGTATCTAACCCCGTGCTGTACCTGTCCTGGGAGTGTTTGATGTTAGCTATGATGAGAGGTTGAACAAACTCGGTTTGTTTGCACTGGAACGAGGGAGGTTGACGGAAGGTTTGGTAGAGGTCTACAAAATTATGAGGGGTATAGACAGAGTGGATAGTCAGAGACTTTTCCCCAGGTGGAAAAGTCAATTCCCAAGGGTCATAGTTTAAGGTGCGAGGGACAAGATTTAGAGTAGATGTATGAGGTACGTTTTTTACACAGAGGGTAGTGAGTGCCTGGAACTCGCTGCCGGAGGAGGTGGTGGAAGCAGGGATGAAAGTGACGTTTAAGGGATATATTGACAAATATATGAATAGGATGGGAATAGAGGGATACGGACCCAGGAAGTGTAGAAGATTGTAGTTTAGCCGGGCAGCATGGCCGGCACGGGCTTGGAGGGCCGAAGGGCCTATTCCTGTGCTGTACATTTCTTTGTTCTTTGTATCTAATCCCGTGCTGTACCTGTCCTAGGAGTGTTTGATGGGGACAGTGTAGAGGGAGCTTTACTCTGTATCTAACCCCGTGCTGTACCTGTCCTGGGAGTGTTTGATGGGGACAGTGTAGAGGGGGCTTTACTCTGTATCTAACCCCGTGCTGTACCTGTCCTGGGAGTGTTTGATGGGGACAGTGTAGAGGGAGCTTTACTCTGTATCTAGCCCCGTGCTTTACCTGTCCTGGGAGTGTTTGATGGGACAGTGTTTTGGGAGCTTTACTCTGTATCTAGCCCCGTGCTTTACCTGTCCTGGGAGTGTTTGATGGGGACAGTGTAGAGGGAGCTTTACTCTGTATCTAACCCCGTGCTGTACCTGTCCTGGGGGTGTTTGTTGTGGACAGTGTAGAGGGAGCTGTACTCTGTATCTAACCCCGTGCTGCCCCTGTCCTGGGAGTGTTTGATGGGGACAGTGTAGAGGGAGCTTTACTCTGTATCTAACCCCGTGCTGTACCTGTCCTGGGAGTGTCTGATGGGGACAGTGCAGAGGGAGCTTTACTCTGTGTCTAACCCCATCTGTACCTGTCCTGGGTGTGTTTGATTGGGACAGTGTAGAGGGAGCTTCACTCTGAATCTAGCCCTGTGCTGTACCTGTCCTGGGATTGTTTGATGGGGACAGTGTAGAGGGAGCTTTAATCTGTATCTATCCCCGTGCTGTACCTGTCCTGGGAGTGTTTGATGGGGACAGTGTAGAGGGAGTTTACTCTGTATCGAACCCCGTGCTGTACCTGTCCTGGGAGTGTTTGATGGGGCAGTGTCGAGGGATCTTTACTCGTTATCTAACCCCGAGCTGTACCTGTCCTGGGAGTGTTTGATGGGGACAGTGTAGAGGGAGCTTTACTCTGTATCTAACCCCGTGCTGTACCTGTCCTGGGAGTATTTGATGTTAGCTATGATGAGAGGTTGAACAAACTCGGTTTGTTTGCACTGGAACGAGGGAGGTTGACGGAAGGTTTGGTAGAGGTCTACAAAATTATGAGGGGTATAGACAGAGTGGATAGTCGGAGACTTTTCCCCAGGTGGAAAAGTCAATTCCCAAGGGTCATAGGTTTAAGGTGCGAGGGACAAGATTTAGAGTAGATGTATGAGGTACGTTTTTTACACAGAGGGTAGTGAGTGCCTGGAACTCGCTGCCGGAGGAGGTGGTGGAAGCAGGGATGATAGTGACGTTTAAGGGATATATTGACAAATATATGAATAGGATGGGAATAGAGGGATACGGACCCAGGAAGTGTAGAAGATTGTAGTTTAGCCGGGCAGCATGGCCGATACGGGCTTGGAGGGCCGAATGGCCTCTTCCTGTGCTGTACATTTCTTTGTTCTTTGTATCTAATCCCGTGCTGTACCTGTCCTGGGAGTGTTTGATGGGGACAGTGTAGAGGGAGCTTTACTCTGTATCTAACCCCGTGCTGTACCTGTCCTGGGAGTGTTTGATGGGGACAGTGTAGAGGGAGCTTTACTCTGTATCTAACCCCGTGCTGTACCTGTCCTGGGAGTGTTTGATGGGGACAGTGTAGAGGGGGCTTTACTCTGTATCTAACCCCGTGCTGTACCTGTCCTGGGAGTGTTTGATGGGGACAGTGTAGAGGGAGCGTTACTCTGTATCTAGCCCCGTGCTTTACCTGTCCTGGGAGTGTTTGATGGGGACAGTGTTGTGGGAGCTTTACTCTGTATCTAGCCCCGTGCTTTACCTGTCCTGGGAGTGTTTGATGGGGACAGTGTAGAGGGAGCTTTACTCTGTATCTAACCCCGTGCTGTACCTGTCCTGGGGGTGTTTGTTGTGGACAGTGTAGAGGGAGCTGTACTCTGTATCTAACCCCGTGCTGCCCCTGTCCTGGGAGTGTTTGATGGGGACAGTGTAGAGGGAGCTTTACTCTGTATCTAACCCCATTCTGTACCTGTCCTGGGAGTGTCTGATGGGGACAGTGCAGAGGGAGCTTTACTCTGAATCTAGCCCTGTGCTGTACCTGTCCTGGGATTGTTTGATGGGGACAGTGTAGAGGGAGCTTTAATCTGTATCTATCCCCGTGCTGTACCTGTCCTGGGAGTGTTTGATGGGGACAGTGTAGAGGGAGCTTTAATCTGTATCTATCCCCGTGCTGTACCTGTCCTGGGAGTGTTTGATGGGGACAGTGTAGAGGGAGCTTAACTTTGTATCGAACCCCGTGCTGTACCTGTCCTGGGAGTGTTTGATGGGGCAGTGTCGAGGGATCTTTACTCGGTATCTAACCCCGAGCTGTACCTGTCCTGGGAGTGTTTGATGGGGACAGTGTAGAGGGAGCTTTACTCTGTATCTAACCCCGTGCTGTACCTGTCCTGGGAGTGTTTGATGTTAGCTATGATGAGAGGTTGAACAAACTCGGTTTGTTTGCACTGGAACGAGGGAGGTTGATGGAAGGTTTGGTAGAGGTCTACAAAATTATGAGGGGTATAGACAGAGTGGATAGTCAGAGACTTTTCCCCAGGTGGAAAAGTCAATTCCCAAGGGTCATAGGTTTAAGGTGCGAGGGACAAGATTTAGAGTAGATGTATGAGGTACGTTTTTTACACAGAGGGTAGTGAGTGCCTGGTACTCGCTACCGGAGGAGGTGGTGGAAGCAGGGATGATAGTGACGTTTAAGGGATATATTGACAAATATATGAATAGGATGGGAATAGAGGGATACGGACCCAGGAATTGTAGAAGATTGTAGTTTAGCCGGGCAGCATGGCCGGCACGGGCTTGGAGGGCCGAAGGGCCTGTTCCTGTGCTGTACATTTCTTTGTTCTTTGTATCTAATCCCGTGCTGTACCTGTCCTGGGAGTGTTTGATGGGGACAGTGTAGAGGGAACTTTACTCTGTATCTAACCCCGTGCTGTGCCTGTCCTGGGAGTGTTTGATGGGGACAGTGTCGTGGGATATTTACTCTGTATCTAACCCCGTGCTGTACCTGTCCTGGGAGTGTTTGATGGGGACAGTGTAGAGGGAGCTTTACTCTGTATCTAACCCCGTGCTGTACCTGTGCTGGGAGTGTTTGATGGGGACAGTTTAGAGGGAGATTTACTCTGTATCTAACCCCGTGCTGTACCTGTCCTGGGAGTGTTTGATGGGGACAGTGTAGAGGGAGCTTTACTCTGTATCTAACCCCGTGCTGTGCCTGTCCTGGGAGTGTTTGATGGGGACAGTGTAGACGGAGATTTACTCTGTATCTAACCCCGTGCTGTACCTGTCCTGGGAGTGTTTGTTGGGGACAGTGTAGAGGGAGCTTTATTCTGTATCTAACACCGTGTTGTACCTGTCCTGGGAGTGTTTGATGGGTACAGTGTAGAGGGAGCTTTACTCTGTATCTAACCCCGTGCTGTACCTGTCCTGGGAGTATTTGTTGGGGACAGTGTAGAGGGAGCTTTACTCTGTATCGAACCCCGTGCTGTACCTGTCCTGGGCGTGTTTGATGGGGACAGTGTAGAGGGACATTTACTCTGTAGCTCACCCCGTGCTGTTCCTGTCCTGGGAGTGTTTGATGGGGACAGTGTACAGGGAGCTTTACTCTGTATCGAACCCCGTGCTGTACCTGTCCTGGGAATGTTTGATGGGGACAGTGTAGAGGGAGCTTTACTCTGTATCTAACCCGTGCTGTACCTGTCCTGGGAGTGTTTGTTGGGGACAGTGTAGAGGGAGCTTTATTCTGTATCTAACCCCGTGTTGTACCTGTCCTGGGAGTGTTTGATGGGGACAGTGTAGAGGGAGCTTTACTCTGTATCTAACCCCGTGCTGTACCTGTCCTGGGAGTGTTTGATGGGGACAGTGTAGAGAGAGCTTTACTCTGTATCTAACCCCGTGCTGTACCTGTCCTGGAAGTGTTTGATGGGGACAGTGTAGAGGGAGCTTTACTCTGTATCTCACCCCTTGCTGTACCTGTCCTGGGAGTGTTTGTTGGGGACAGTGTAGAGGGTGCTTTCATCTGTCTCTAACCCCGTGCTGTACCTGTCCTGGGAATGTTTGATGGGGACAGTGTAGAGGGAGCTTTACTCTGTATCGAACCCCGTGCTGTACCTGTCCTGGGAGTGTTTGATGGGGACAGTGTAGAGGGAGATTTACTCTGTAGCTCACCCCGTGCTGTACCTGTCCTGGGAGTATTTGATGTTAGCTATGATGAGAGGTTGAACAAACTCGGTTTGTTTGCACTGGAACGAGGGAGGTTGACGGAAGGTTTGGTAGAGGTCTACAAAATTATGAGGGGTATAGACAGAGTGGATAGTCGGAGACTTTTCCCCAGGTGGAAAAGTCAATTCCCAAGGGTCATAGGTTTAAGGTGCGAGGGACAAGATTTAGAGTAGATGTATGAGGTACGTTTTTTACACAGAGGGTAGTGAGTGCCTGGAACTCGCTGCCGGAGGAGGTGGTGGAAGCAGGGATGATAGTGACGTTTAAGGGATATATTGACAAATATATGAATAGGATGGGAATAGAGGGATACGGACCCAGGAAGTGTAGAAGATTGTAGTTTAGCCGGGCAGCATGGCCGATACGGGCTTGGAGGGCCGAATGGCCTCTTCCTGTGCTGTACATTTCTTTGTTCTTTGTATCTAATCCCGTGCTGTACCTGTCCTGGGAGTGTTTGATGGGGACAGTGTAGAGGGAGCTTTACTCTGTATCTAACCCCGTGCTGTACCTGTCCTGGGAGTGTTTGATGGGGACAGTGTAGAGGGAGCTTTACTCTGTATCTAACCCCGTGCTGTACCTGTCCTGGGAGTGTTTGATGGGGACAGTGTAGAGGGGGCTTTACTCTGTATCTAACCCCGTGCTGTACCTGTCCTGGGAGTGTTTGATGGGGACAGTGTAGAGGGAGCGTTACTCTGTATCTAGCCCCGTGCTTTACCTGTCCTGGGAGTGTTTGATGGGGACAGTGTTGTGGGAGCTTTACTCTGTATCTAGCCCCGTGCTTTACCTGTCCTGGGAGTGTTTGATGGGGACAGTGTAGAGGGAGCTTTACTCTGTATCTAACCCCGTGCTGTACCTGTCCTGGGGGTGTTTGTTGTGGACAGTGTAGAGGGAGCTGTACTCTGTATCTAACCCCGTGCTGCCCCTGTCCTGGGAGTGTTTGATGGGGACAGTGTAGAGGGAGCTTTACTCTGTATCTAACCCCATTCTGTACCTGTCCTGGGAGTGTCTGATGGGGACAGTGCAGAGGGAGCTTTACTCTGAATCTAGCCCTGTGCTGTACCTGTCCTGGGATTGTTTGATGGGGACAGTGTAGAGGGAGCTTTAATCTGTATCTATCCCCGTGCTGTACCTGTCCTGGGAGTGTTTGATGGGGACAGTGTAGAGGGAGCTTTAATCTGTATCTATCCCCGTGCTGTACCTGTCCTGGGAGTGTTTGATGGGGACAGTGTAGAGGGAGCTTAACTTTGTATCGAACCCCGTGCTGTACCTGTCCTGGGAGTGTTTGATGGGGCAGTGTCGAGGGATCTTTACTCGGTATCTAACCCCGAGCTGTACCTGTCCTGGGAGTGTTTGATGGGGACAGTGTAGAGGGAGCTTTACTCTGTATCTAACCCCGTGCTGTACCTGTCCTGGGAGTGTTTGATGTTAGCTATGATGAGAGGTTGAACAAACTCGGTTTGTTTGCACTGGAACGAGGGAGGTTGATGGAAGGTTTGGTAGAGGTCTACAAAATTATGAGGGGTATAGACAGAGTGGATAGTCAGAGACTTTTCCCCAGGTGGAAAAGTCAATTCCCAAGGGTCATAGGTTTAAGGTGCGAGGGACAAGATTTAGAGTAGATGTATGAGGTACGTTTTTTACACAGAGGGTAGTGAGTGCCTGGTACTCGCTACCGGAGGAGGTGGTGGAAGCAGGGATGATAGTGACGTTTAAGGGATATATTGACAAATATATGAATAGGATGGGAATAGAGGGATACGGACCCAGGAATTGTAGAAGATTGTAGTTTAGCCGGGCAGCATGGCCGGCACGGGCTTGGAGGGCCGAAGGGCCTGTTCCTGTGCTGTACATTTCTTTGTTCTTTGTATCTAATCCCGTGCTGTACCTGTCCTGGGAGTGTTTGATGGGGACAGTGTAGAGGGAACTTTACTCTGTATCTAACCCCGTGCTGTGCCTGTCCTGGGAGTGTTTGATGGGGACAGTGTCGTGGGATATTTACTCTGTATCTAACCCCGTGCTGTACCTGTCCTGGGAGTGTTTGATGGGGACAGTGTAGAGGGAGCTTTACTCTGTATCTAACCCCGTGCTGTACCTGTCCTGGGAGTGTTTGATGGGGACAGTTTAGAGGGAGATTTACTCTGTATCTAACCCCGTGCTGTACCTGTCCTGGGAGTGTTTGATGGGGACAGTGTAGAGGGAGCTTTACTCTGTATCTAACCCCGTGCTGTGCCTGTCCTGGGAGTGTTTGATGGGGACAGTGTAGACGGAGATTTACTCTGTATCTAACCCCGTGCTGTACCTGTCCTGGGAGTGTTTGTTGGGGACAGTGTAGAGGGAGCTTTATTCTGTATCTAACACCGTGTTGTACCTGTCCTGGGAGTGTTTGATGGGTACAGTGTAGAGGGAGCTTTACTCTGTATCTAACCCCGTGCTGTACCTGTCCTGGGAGTATTTGTTGGGGACAGTGTAGAGGGAGCTTTACTCTGTATCGAACCCCGTGCTGTACCTGTCCTGGGCGTGTTTGATGGGGACAGTGTAGAGGGACATTTACTCTGTAGCTCACCCCGTGCTGTTCCTGTCCTGGGAGTGTTTGATGGGGACAGTGTACAGGGAGCTTTACTCTGTATCGAACCCCGTGCTGTACCTGTCCTGGGAATGTTTGATGGGGACAGTGTAGAGGGAGCTTTACTCTGTATCTAACCCGTGCTGTACCTGTCCTGGGAGTGTTTGTTGGGGACAGTGTAGAGGGAGCTTTATTCTGTATCTAACCCCGTGTTGTACCTGTCCTGGGAGTGTTTGATGGGGACAGTGTAGAGGGAGCTTTACTCTGTATCTAACCCCGTGCTGTACCTGTCCTGGGAGTGTTTGATGGGGACAGTGTAGAGAGAGCTTTACTCTGTATCTAACCCCGTGCTGTACCTGTCCTGGAAGTGTTTGATGGGGACAGTGTAGAGGGAGCTTTACTCTGTATCTCACCCCTTGCTGTACCTGTCCTGGGAGTGTTTGTTGGGGACAGTGTAGAGGGTGCTTTCATCTGTCTCTAACCCCGTGCTGTACCTGTCCTGGGAATGTTTGATGGGGACAGTGTAGAGGGAGCTTTACTCTGTATCGAACCCCGTGCTGTACCTGTCCTGGGAGTGTTTGATGGGGACAGTGTAGAGGGAGATTTACTCTGTAGCTCACCCCGTGCTGTTCCTGTCCTGGGAGTGTTTGAGGGGACAGTGTAGAGGGAGCTTTACTCTGTATCTAACCCCGTGATGTACCTGTCCTGGGAGTGTTTGATGGGGACAGTGTAGAGGGAGCTTTACTCTGTATCGAACACCGTGCTGTACCTGTCCTGGGAGTGTTTAATGGGGACAGTGTAGACGGAGATTTACTCTTTATATAACCCCGTGCTGTACCGTCCTGGGAGTGTTTGATGGGGACAGTGTAGAGGGAGCTTTACTCTGTATCTAACCCCGTGCTGTACCTGTCGTGGGAGTGTTTAATGGGGACAGTGTAGACGGAGATTTACTCTGTATATAACCCCGTGCTGTACCTGTCCTGGGAGTGTTTGATGGGGACAGTGTAGAGGGAGGTTTACTCTGTATCTAACCCCGTGCTGTACCTGTCCTGGGAGTGTTTAATGGGGACAGTGTAGACGCAGATTTACTCTGTATATAACCCCGTGCTGTACCTGTCCTGGGAGTGTTTGATGGGGACAGTGTAGAGGGAGCTTTACTCTGTATCTAACCCCGTGCTGTACCTGTCCTGGGAGTGTTTAATGGGGACAGTGTAGACGGAGATTTACTCTGCATATAACCCCGTGCTGTACCTGTCCTGGGAGTGTTTGATGGGGACAGTGTAGACTGAGATTTACTCTGTATCTAACCCCGTGCTGTACCTAACCTGGGAGTGTTTGATGGGGACAATGCAGAGAGAGCTTTAATCTCTATCTCACCCCGTGCTGAACCTTTCCAGTGAATGTTTGATAGAGACAGTGTAGACGGATGTTGTGGTGATTGTCTGCATAGTACTGTGGCCCATGGCGAGGGAATGGTAAAAAGATCTCCTTTGCCATGTATTTTGTTGGAACCCTGGTGGGCTCTGCCTCTGACTCCGCCCTCCAGTGGTGGTATATAGACCTGCTGCCTGTGGGCGGCGCTGATTTTTACAGCAGTCACAGGCAGGCCAGTTCTTGGATAATAAAGCCTATGTTCACTCGTCCTCATCGTCTTGTAGTGAATTGATGGTACATCAATTTATTATCCAAAGACATCACTATGGAAGCCGCTCTGAAGCCTGATAAACTGGAATTCGACGCACGAGCAGCAGAAGCTAAGGAAGTCTTCTCCCACTGGCTCCGCTGTTTTGAGGCCTACCTCGACTCCTCTGAAACGCCTCCCTCCGATGCCCTCAAGCTGTGCCTCCTCCACACCCGGGCGAGCCATCGAATCTCGGGTATGATTGAGGACGCGGTCATGTACGAAGCGGCGGTCGCGATTCTAAAGAGACAGTTTGTGAAGCCCGTGAACTAAGTGTTCGCGCGGCACCGCCTCACTACCCGCCGTCAACGTGCCGGGGAATGGCTGGACGAGTATCTAGAGAACCTGACACTACTCACCCAAAACTGCAACTACAGGGATGTGAAGGCCGATGGGCACATTAAGTTGATGACCCCGGGACACCTATGTGGCTGGGGTCCGGTCTAACTACGTCTGGCAGCGACTGCTGGAAAATGGGGCCACTGACCTACAGGACACGGTAAAACTAGCCACCTTGTTAGAGGTGGCCTACCAGAGCCTCAGCAAGTTCCCGGCCGACCCAGTGAACCCCTCGTGGGCACCACAGACGCGGCCTTCACCAGAACTGGCCTGTGCCGCGCGGCTGCCCGCTCAGCCCGGGGGACCATCTTGCTACTTCTGCAGTCAGGGCCAACACCCCCGGCAGCGTTGCCCAGCCCGCACCGCGACACGCAGAGGCTGCGGGAAAAAGGGACATTTTGCCAGAGTCTGCCTGGCCCGATCCAAAGCACCAAAGTCAAAAACGTACCAGGCCCGATCCACGGACTCACAGTCCCACAGACCCCACAATGTGGCTGCGTGCCTGCCGGTACCGCCCCCTTCAGACGCGTCATCCGCCTCATGCAGCTCATGGGGGGGCGCCATCCTTAACTCAGCCCGACACGTGCGACCGATGGGGGCTGCCATCCTGTGACCCCAATACCTCCGACCACGCAGACTACCCACAGCTCGGCGCAGTCACCCTCGACCAGTCGCAGCCAAAACATCTGAAGAATTCGATGATGGCCGTCCGGGTCAATGGGCGCATGACCCCCTGTCATTTTGACTCTGGGAGCACAGAGAGTTTCGTCCACCCCGACACGGCTCCTTCCACATCTACCCCGCGTCCCAGAAAGTCTCCCTCGCTTCCGGATCACATTTGGTGCAGATTCGGGGGTACTGTGTCGCGAACCTCGCGATACAGGGCGCTGAGTATGCCCATTTTAAACTGTATGTCCTCCCTCACCTCTGCGCCCCCCTACTGCTTGGACTCGACTTCCAATGCAGTCACCGAAGCCTGACCCTAAAGTTCGGGGGACCCCTACCCCCTCTCACTGTATGTAGCCTCGCGACCCTTAAGATCACCCCCCATTCGCTCTTTGTGAACCTCACCCCCAACTGTAGGCCTGTTGCCACCAGGAGCAGGTGGTACAGTGCACAAGACATGATTTTTATCAAGTCGGAGGCCCAGCGTCTCTTGAGGGAGGGGGTCATCGAGGCCAGCAACAGCCCCTGGAGAGCACAAGTGGTGGTTGTCCAGACCGGGGAAAAGAATCGGATGGTTCTGGACTACAACCAGACCATAAACCGGTTCACGCAACTTGATGCGTACCCCCTCCCCCGCATAGCGGAGATGGCCAACCAGATCGCACAGTACCGCGTGTTCTCCACGGTCGATCTGAAGTCTGCCTCCCACCAGCTCCCGATCCGCCCGGAAGACCGCCACTACACTGCTTTTGAAGCAGCCGGCCGACTCTTCCACTTCCTCAGGGTCCCTTTTGGTGTCACTAATGGGGTCTCGGTCTTCCAGAGAACGATGGACCGAATGGTGGGCCATTACGGGCTGCGGGCTACATACCCGTACTGGGACAACATCACCATCTGCTGCCATGATGAGCAGGGCCACGACGCCAACCTTCAGAGGTTCCTCCAGATCGCCCAATCCCTCAACCTCACCTATAACAAGGAGAGGTGCATGTTCCGCACAACCCGGCTGGCCATCCTCGGCTGTGTCGTGGAAAACAGGGTCCTAGGGCCCGACCCCGACCGTGTGCGCCCCCTCACGGAACCTCCCCCTCCCCACAGCCTCAAGGCCCTCAAACGCTGCCTGGGGCTATTCTCCTATTACACCCATTGGGTCCCCAACTATGCAGACAAAGCCCGCCCACTTATCAAAGCCACTGTATTTCCCCTGACGGCTGAGGCCCGCGCGGCCTTCAGCCACATCAAGACCGGTATCACTGTGGTGGTATGTATTAGAGGTAGTACGGTACCTGTGAAGCCGAGAGGCTATTGGCTGACAGGTCCCGGGTCCTGGGTGGATCTGCCGCCTGCTGGCTCCGCCCAGAAAGGCGGAGTATAAGAGCCCGGGTTCTCCCAGCAGCCGCATTCTGTAACTGAGCTGCTGGGGAACAAGTCTTGCTTAATAAAGCCTCGATTGACTTCATCACTTCTCGACTTGAGTGAGTAATTGTTTCGCTACAATTTATTAAGCAAGACTTGTTCCCCAGCAGCTCAATTAAGTCGAGAGTGATGCGTCCGACGTAGCTCTGGCAGCCACCCTCAACCAAGCGGGCAGACCCGTGGCCTTTTTCTCCGGACCCTCCACGCCTCAGAAATCCGCCACTCCTCAGTGGAAAAGGAAGCCCAAGCCATAGTGGAAGCTGTGCGACATTGGAGGCATTACCTGGCCGGCAGGAGATTCACTCTCCTCACTGACCAACGGTTGGTAGCTTTCATGTTCGATAATGCACAGCGGGGCAAGATCAAGAACGACAAGATCTTGCGGTGGAGGATTGAGCTCTCCACCCATAACTATGAGATCTTGTATCGTCCCGGAAAGCTGAACGAGCCGTCCGATGCCCTATCCCGCGGCACATGTGCCAATGCACAAGTAGACCGCCTCCAAGCCCTCCACGAGGACCTCTGCCACCCGGGGGTCACTCGATTCTACCATTTTGTGAAGTCCCGCAACCTCCCCTACTCTGTTGAGGAGGTCCGTACAGTCACCAGGAACTGCCACATCTGCGCAGAGTGCAAACCGCACTTTTTCAGGCCAGATAGAATGCATCTGATAAAGGCTTCCCGTCCCTTTGAACACCTCAGTTTGGATTTCAAAGGTCTCCTCCCCTCCACCGACCGCAACACATACTTCCTAACCGTGGTGGACGAGTACTCCCGTTTCCCCTTCGCCATCCCCTGCCCTGGCATAACAGCGGCCACAGTCATTAAAGCCCTCGGCACCATCTTTACACTGTTTGGTTTCCCCGCGCACATCCATAGCGACAGGGGGTCCTCCTTCATGAGCGACGAACTGCGTCAGTTCCTGCTCAGCAAGGGCATTGCCACGAGCAGGGCGACCAGTTACAACCCTCGGGGGAACGGGCAGGTAGAGAGGGAGAACAGTACGGTCTGGAAGACTGTCCTACTGGCCCTACGGTCCAGAAATCTCCCAGTTTCCCGGTGGCAGGAGGTCCTCCCGGACGCTCTCCACTCTATCCGGTCTCTGCTGTGTACCGCCACTAACCAAACGCCTCACGAGCGCCTCCTTGTCTTCCCTAGGAAGTCCTCATCTGGAACGTCGCTGCCGACCTGGCTGGCAGCCCCAGGACCCATCTTGCTCCGAAAGCATGTGCGGGCGCACAAATCGGACCCGTTGGTCGAGAGGGTTCACCTTCTCCACGCAAACCCTCAGTACGGCTACGTGGCATACCCCGACGGCCGACGGGACACGGTCTCCCTGCGGGACCTGGCGGCCGCCGGAAACACACACACACTCCCAACACCAATCACCCCCTCCCTCTCACTGGCGCACCCCACGACCGCTCCCTTCCCGGGTGGATCGGTCCTCCTCCCGTGCCCGCCCAGGAGTAAAGAAATAGGGACGAACAGTGCAGCGCTCCCAGAGACGACAGTGCCCGACCCAGCACCTGCACCACCACCGGGGCTGAGGCGATCGACAAGGACGACCAGGGCACCCGCTCGACTCGTGGAATCCGCGTGACAAAAATCTGTAAATAATTCTGACAAAACCTGCACATAGTTAACTGTTGCGCTAAATGCATAGCCACTGTACGAAATTAGTTCCAGGACCAGCCTTGTAAACCCCTACCACCATGCGAACCACCACCCCGCCGGGTTCTTTTTTAACAAGGGGTGAATGTGGTGGCATGTATTAGGGGTAGTACGGTACCTGTGAAGCCGAGAGGCTATTGGCTGACAGGTCCCGGGTCCTGGTTGGATCTGCCGCCTGCTGGCTCTGCCCAGTAAGGCGGAGTATAAGATACCCGAGTTCTCCCAGCAGCCGCATTCTGTAACTGAGCTGCTGGGGAACAAGTCTTGCTTAATAAAGCCTCGATTGACTTCATCACTTCTCGACTTGAGGGAGTAATTGTTGCGCTACAATCACTAAGGCCACGATACACGCGATGGACGAGTCCGTCCCCTTCCAGGTAGAGAGCGATGCGCCAGACGTCGCCCTGGCCGCCACCCTCAACCAGGCGGGCAGGCCAGTAGCCTTCTTTTCTCGAACCCTCCACGCCTCCGAGATTCGACACTCCTCTGTCGAGAAGGAAGCGCAAGCCATTGTGGAGGCCGTGCGGCACTGGAGGCACTACCTAGCCGGTAGGAGGTTCACCCTCGTCACCGACCAACGGTCAGTCGCCTTTATGTTCGATAACACGCAACGGGGCAAAATAAAAAACGACAAAATTTGAGGTGGAGGATCGAACTCTCCACCTATACTTACGATATCAAGTATCGTCCTGGGGAGTTCAACGAGCCCTCAGATGCCCTGCCCTGCGGCACAGTGTGCAAGATGACCGACTTTGGGCTATCCGCAAAGACCTCTGTCACCCGGGGGTCACTCGGCTTCTCCACTTTATTAAAGCCCGCAACCTGCCCTACTCCTCCGAGGAGGTCAGGGCCATGACCAGGGATTGCCAAGTCTGCGCAGAGTGCAAACCGCACTTCTACCGGCCAGACAAGGCCCACCTGGTAAAGGCCTCAGTATCGACTTCAAAGGGCCCCTCCCTTCCACCAACCGCAATATCTGGTTTAGCACACTGGGCTAAATCGCTGGCTTTGAAAGCAGACCAAGGCAGGCCAGCAGCGCGGGTTCACTTCCCGTACCGGCCTCCCCGAACAGGCGCCAGAATGTGGCGACTAGGGGCTTTTCACAGTAACTTCATTTGAAGCCCACTTGTGACAATAAGCGATTTTCATTTCATCGCCTTACTGACCATCATTGACGAGTACTCCCGCTTCCCCTTCGCTATCCCATGTCCCGACATGACCTCGGCCACCGTTATAAAGATGCACAGCATCTTCACCCTGTTCGGTTTCCCTGCATACGTCCACAGTGAACGGGGCACCTCTTTCATGAGCGATGAGCTGCGTCAGTACCTGCTCGGTAAGGGCATCGCCTCGAGCAGGACTACGAGCTACAACCCGCAAGGAAACGGGCAGGTGGAGAGGGAGAATGCGACAGTATGGAAGGCCGTCCTTCTTGCCCTTCGGTCGAGAAGTCTCCCGATTCCCCGCTGGCAGGAGGTCCTCCCCGACGCCCTCCACTCCATTAGATCGCTCCTCTGCACAGCCACGAACGAGACCCCTCACGACCGTTTGTTTGTCTTCCCTAGGAAGTCCATCTCCGGGGTCTCGCTTCCATCCTGACTGACAACTCCGGGACCTGTCCTTCTCCGGAAGCACGCGAGGAGCCATAAGACTGACCCTCTGGTCAAGAGGGTCCAGCTGCTGCACGCCAACCCCCGATATGCCTACGTCACGCTCCAAGACGGACGGCAACGTATGGTCTCCCTCCGGGACGTGGCGCCCGCTGGTTCCCATGTCAACGTGCCCCCCTCCCCACCTCCAACCACCACCCTCCGAATCCCTAACGCCCCCCTGGGGCTCCTGTACTGTCCTGCGCCTACACTGCCGCCATCCACCACCCCCCTGCCTACCCCCACCCCTCAACCGACGCCGGACCGAAACTCCAGACAAATCGCTCTCGGAGTCAACAAGTACAATGCCCGTACCCGCCGCATCGCCAGAGCTGAGGAGGTCCAAAAGAGCAATCCGGCCTCCTGACAGGTTGAATGTATGATGACCCCACTTCACCACCGCTGGGCTTCATTTTTAACAGGAGGTGAATGTGGTGAATGTTTTCACCATAATATAAGTTGTCTGTATAGTACTGTGGCCTATGGCCAGGGAATGGTAATATGAACTCCTTCCATGTATTGTACTGGAACCCTGATGGGCTTCGCCTCTGGCTCCGCCCCCCCCCCCCCCCCCAGGGGGGTATATAGACCTGCCACCTGTGGGCGGCGCTCATTGTTACAGCAGTCACAGGCAGGCAGGTTCTTGGATGATAAACCCTATGTTCACTCGTTCTCATCGTCTTGTAGTGAATTGATGGTACATCAGAGATTTACTCTGTATCTAACCCCGTGCTGTACCTGTCCTGGGAGTGTTTGATGGGGACAGTGTAGAGGGAGCTTTACTCTGTATCTAACCCCGTGCTGTACCTGTCCTGGGAGTGTTTGATGGAGACAGTGTAGAGGGAGCTTTACTCTGTATCTAACCCCGTGCTGTACCTGACCTGGGAGTGTTTGATGTGGACAGTGTAGAGGGAGCTTTACTCTGTATCTAACCCCGTGCTGTACCTGTCCTGGGAGTGTTTGATGGGGACAGTGTATTGGGAGATATTTCTTGTCGACCTGGCCATGGGAGTCTGATGTGTGTAACATGTCAGTGTTTGAAGGTTATATTAAAGGTAAATTCATCGTGTGTGTTGTCAGCACTATCCCACACACAGTTTGCATCCTTTGTGCCATTGCAAAATTGAATATCTTCAAAATAACAGATCTTATTTGCTGATAAAGAAGCAAACGAGCTGACGAATCCGGTCCTGACTCATTTGTGTAAGTATTCTGTGGCCTTGAGATGTTTAATTGCAGAGGAATTCAGACAGTTAGCTCAGCACAGAACAGAGGGTGAGATCTCCCTCAGGACACAGAGCACCTGAGCCCTACATCCAGGGTAGAACCCCCAGCCAAGCAGACAGTTAAACCTTTAAGCTGCCCTTAAATCACAGACGGACTGTTAGATTGCAGGGTTCCTGAGAATCACTGCGTCACAGTGAGGCATAACGAGTGGCAAAGTCTCCTTCCATTGGGGCTTTGCGGGCCTGGGTTTGAACTTGCTGGCATTCAGGGTTGGTGATTTTTAGGAGTGGAGAGGGTCAGCAGCTTGAATATCACGCCACACTCGTAGATTCAGATAGCAAAGAGCCGCATGGAATATAACACTCACTCACATTGTCCTGATGGCAGGATGAGTGAAATAGAATCACGTGCATTGAGAACAAAAAATATTCTTACTTATGTCTGTTCAATTTCATGTTTCCAATCTCTGCCCCGTCTTCACACATCCCACAGGAGAGTGTCCAGGGCGGGTGGGAACCATTTTCTGTGCCATCACGCAGGCCACATGTCAGTTCCGATACTCACACTTCAGTGGGAGCAGTGAGGCAGATTGTTGGGCGTACGGCTGGTGACTCACCTTTCTCGCGTGAGCACGATCGGATGACGGAGACAAGGACGACGGAGTTTGTATATTCTAAACTGACTGACAACTTTGTATCCTCATTGGCGACAGGTGAGATCCCAGAGGACTGGCGAACAGCTAATGTGGTACCGCTTTTTAAGAAAGGTAGCAGGGATAATCCTGGAAACTATCGGCCGGTGAGCCTCACGTTGGTAGTCGGTAAATTATTGGAGAGAATTCTCAGTGACAGGATTTATACCCATTTGGAAACAAATGGACTCATTAGCGATAGGCAGCATGGTCTTGTGAAGGGGAGGTACTCACTAACTTGATTGAGTTTTTTTGAGGAGGTGACAAAGATGATTGATGAGGGGAGGGTGGATGTTGTTTATATGGACTTCAGTAAAGCCTTAGACAAGGTGTCTCATGGCAGACTGGTACAAAAGGTGAAGTCACATGGGATCAGAGATGAGGTGGTGAGATGGATACAGAACAGGCTCGGTCACAGAAGGCAAAGGTAGCAGTAGAAGGGTGCTTTTCTGAATGGAAGGTTGTGACTAGTGGTGTTCCGCAGGGATCTGTGCTGGGGCCTCTGTTGTTTGTAGTGTACATAAACGATTTGGAGGAAAATGTAGTTTGATTGATTGATCGGTTGATATTTATTGTCACATGTACAGTGAAAAGTATTTTTCTGCGGCCAAGGGAACGTACACAGTATGTACACAGTAGACAAAAGAATAATCGACAGAGTACATAATAATAACCTTTTATTGTCCCAAGTATCAAGTTACTGTGAAAAGCTCCTAGTCGCCACATTCCGGCGTCATTGACAGTGGTGCATCGACAATCAGTGATTGGTTACAGTGCGGAACAAGGGACAAACAAAGCAAATACATGAGCAAGAGCAGCATAGGGCGTCGTGAATAGTGTTCTTACAGGGAACTGATCAGTCCGAGGGGGAGTCGTTGAGGAGTCTAGTAGCTGTGGGGAAGAAGCTGTTCCTATGTCTGGATGTGCGGGTCTTCAGACTTCTGTATCTTCTGCCTGATGGAATGGTCCGGAAGAGGGCAAATCCTGGGTGGGAGGGGTCTCTGACAATGCTGTCTGCCTTCCTGAGGCAGCGGTATGTGTAGACAGAATCAATCGGAGGGTGGCAAGCTTGTGTGATGCGTTGATTAGCTGGTCTGATTAGTAAATTCGCAGATGACACCAAGATTGGTGGATTGGCAGATAGTGTTGAGGATTATCAGAGGATACAGGAGGACATAGATAGGTTGGAGACTTGGGCAGAGAAATGGCAAATGGAGTTTAATCCAGACAAATGTGAGGTGATGCATTTTGGTGAGTCTAACATAGAGAGGAAATATATCGTAACTGGCAAAACTCTTAGGAATGTAGAAAGTCAGAGAGATCTGGGTGTGCAGGTCCATAGATCTTTGGAAGTGGCAACACAAGTGGACAAGGTAGTCAAGAAAGCAGACGGAATGCTTGCCTTCATTGGACGGGGCATCGAGTATAAAAACTGGCAAGTCATGCTGCAGTTGTATAGAACCTCGGTAAGGCCGCACTTGGAATATTGCGCACAATTCTGGTCGCCGCACTACCAGAAGGATATGGAGGCTTTGGCGAGGGTGCAGAGGAGGTTTACCAGGATGTTGCCTGGTCTGGACGGTGTTAGCTGTGGTGTTGGGTGTTCTGACACACAGATGAGCCAACACAGTTGCATATGGTACAACGCTTCTTTATTTAAACTCACTATTTACAGTTTGGTCTTTGCACTCTGCACGTGGGGGGCTCCCTGCTTGTGGTGTTTCAACAGCTCTTTCTTGTTCCCTTCTCCCCAGACCTACTGACCACCAGGTGTCGTGCTCGTGCTTTTTATGTGGTTGGTGTTCTTGTCTGTGATTGGTTGTGGTGTTGTGTGCTCTGATTTGCCTGTTAGTGTGTCCATCATGATGTGTGTGTTTGAATATCATGACATCCCCCCTTTTTACAAAGATATGTGCCTACGTGGTATTAAATATGATCGTGACGTGAGTGCATCTAAGAGTGTGTGCGTGCCGTGTGCAGCATGTGTCTATGACGGAACTATGTACATGGGGCGATGTCGAGTGCGTCACATGAATCCAGTTGTACCATAACATAACAGAAATGCGAACGAGAGAAGAAGAAAAAAAAAAAAAACTTGAACAGTTGTCCAGTCAGACGACATCTGGAACGATAAACAACAACAGGTTATCATGTAAAATTGTGCAACTGATTAAACATATGAACTGTATTATAAGTCCATTCTAATGGGTTTGCGACGAATTCGGGTTGACCGCCTCAAGGGTGGATCAAGAACCACCGGCTGCTGTGCAGGCATGGCCATGGGTGGCGATGGAAAGGGCGTGATGTGCGGCAGCTCCACAAAGTCATCCTCGGAAGCCTGTTGAGGATCTGGCGTGCTGTGTGGCTGTGAGCGTGGAAGTCGGCGAAGGGCGCGCCGATTGCGGCGACGCACGGAACCATCCGGCATGCGAACCAGGAACGAGCGGGGAGCCACTTGTCGGAGGACTTCGGCCGGTGCTGACCAGCCACCATACGGTTGATGGACGCGTACTTTGTCTCCGGAGGACAGGGGGGGCAGGTCCGTCGCTCGTGTGTCGTACCGACCTTTCTGGCGATCACGCTGCAGTTGCATGTTCCGAAGAACCGCCTCATGGTCTGTTGTCGGTGCCAGGACGGAAGGTACCGTCGTCCTGAGGGAGCGACCCATTAGTAGCTGCGCTGGCGAGAGGCCCGTGGATAACGGGGCCGATCGATAGGCCAGCAAGGCAAGGTTAAAGTCCGATCCGGCATCAGCCGCCTTGCACAGGAGCCGCTTTGCGATGTGGACACCCTTTTCAGCCTTCCCGTTCGATTGTGGATGCAGAGGGCTGGATGTCACATGAGTGAAACCATATGCTGCGGCAAATGACGACCATTCACGGCTGGCAAAACAAGGTCCATTGTCTGACATGACAGTCCTTGGAATGCCATGGCGAGCAAACGTTTCCTTGCAGGCCCCAATGACTGCGGACGACGTCAGATCATGGAGAGGCATGACTTCCGGGTAGTTTGAGAAGTAGTCTATAATAACAATGTAATCTCTGCCGAGCGCGTGAAATAGGTCAACACCCACCTTCGCCCAGGGGGACGTCACCATCTCGTGTGGTAGAAGTGTTTCCGGAGGTTGCGCTGGCTGAAACCTCTGACAGGTTGTGCAGTTGAGCACCATGTTGGCTATGTCTTCATTAATACCCGGCCAATATACCGCCTCCCGGGCCCTTCGTCTGCATTTTTCGACGCCCAAGTGGCCTTCGTGTAGTTGACGAAGAATCATCTGGCGCACACTGTGTGGAATAACGATCCTATGCGATTTCATAAGGACCCCGTCTATATTGGTGAGATCATCTCGCACATTATAAAACTGGGGGCACTGCCCTTTTAGCCACCCTTCCGTCATGTGGCGCATCACTCGCTGCAGCAGAGGGTCAGTCGCCGTCTCTGCGCGTATGTGGGCCAGACTAGGATCATCAGCTGGCAGATTTGCTGCTGTCAGAGTCACGTGTGCCTCAATTTGACGCACGGACCCCTCTGCATCTGGTGGTGTGCTCACTGCTCGGGAAAGAGTGTCCGCCACTATGAGTTCCTTCCCCGGAGTGTAGATCAGTTCAAAATCGTACCTCCTGAGTTTAAGTAAGATGCGCTGGAGGCGAGGAGTCATGTCGTTCAGGTCTTTGTTAATGATGTTGACCAGGGGGCGGTGGTCAGTTTCGACCGTGAATCGTGGCAGGCCATACACATAGTCGTGGAACTTGTCCAGTCCAGTTAACAAGCCCAGGCATTCTTTTTCGATTTGCGCGTAGCGCTGTTCGGTAGGGGTCATGGCTCGTGAGGCATACGCAACCGGGGCCCATGATGACGTGCTGTCTTTTTGCAGGAGTACCGCTCCAATACCAGATTGGCTGGCGTCTGTTGAGATCTTTGTAGGGCGAGTCGTGTCAAAGAAGGCCAGCACTGGTGCCGTGACCAGTTTGTGCTTGAGCTCCTCCCATTCCCGCTGATGCGACTGGTGCCAGTTGAATTCCGTCGATTTTTTTACGAGATGGCGCATGTTTGTTGTATGAGAAGCCAGGTTGGGAATGAACTTCCCAAGGAAGTTGACCATGCCCAGGAATCTTAAGACAGCCTTCTTGTCAGCCGGTCGTGGCATGGCTGTGATGGCGCTAACCTTGTCTGCATCGGGACGGACCCCGGACCTTGAGATGTGGTCCCCGAGGAATTTCAGCTCCGTCTGGCTGAAAGCACACTTCGCACGGTTGAGACGCAGGCCATTTTGCCGTATGCGGGTGAAGACACGTCGAAGACGATGCATGTGTTCCTGCGGAGTGGTGGACCAAATGATGATATCGTCCACATATACACGTACCCCTTCGATGCCTTCCATCATCTGCTCCATAATGCGGTGGAATACTTCAGATGCCGAAATGATGCCGAATGGCATCCGGTTGTAGCAGAATCTGCCAAAAGGGGTGTTGAATGTGCATAGTCTTCGGCTGGCCGGGTCCAGTTTGATCTGCCAGAATCCTTTGGACGCATCCAATTTAGTGAATATGTTGGCTCGCGCCATCTCGCTGGTGAGGTCTTCTCGTTTCGGGATGGGATAGTGTTCCCGCATGATGTTGTTGTTCAGATCTTTTGGATCTATACATATACGGAGCTCGCCAGAGGGCTTCTTTACACAGACCATGGAGCTGACCCATGGCGTGGGCTCCGTGACCTTGGATAGGACCCCTTGGTCCTGAAGAATCTGCAGTTGTGCCTTGAGGCGGTCTTTGAGAGGCGCAGGAACCCTGCGAGGTGCGTGAACGACAGGGATGGCGTCCGGTCTGAGTCGAATCTTGTACGTGTGTGGCAATGTCCCCATGCCTTCAAAAACCTCCTGGTTGTGAGCGAGGAGGGAATGGAGATTCGCGTGGAACTCAGCATCCGGGAAGTCGGATATCTCATCTGGAGAGAGAGACATAATGCGCTGTACCAGGTGAAGGACCTTACACGCTTGTGCGCCCAGTAATGAGTCCTTTGATGAGCCCACAACTTCGAAGGGGAGTGTGGCCGTGTACCTCTTGTGAGTCACCTCTAGCTGGCAAGATCCTATGGACGGGATAACGTTCCCGTTATAGTCAACCATCTTAAGCCGGGATGGTGTGATGGGTGGTTTGACCTTCATGGCCTGGACTGCAGAGTAAGCAATCAGGTTGGCGGATGCGCCGGTGTCCAGACGGAAGGCGACGCACGATCGGTTGACCGTCAGGGTGGCACACCACTCATCGTCTGGATTGATGGCATTGACCTTGTTGACATCAATGACGGCAACTGGGAAGGCATCCTGGTCATCTGCATCACTTAACTGGAAGTCTTGATGCGTGGGCTGGACGGTCCTGACTCGTGTGCGAGGTTGTCGAGGATGCGCCGGATCCATGGGTTGAGCCGCACGACAGCGGGCTGCGTAGTGGCCCATCATGGCACATCTGTTGCACTGTCGGTTTTTTGCAGGACATTGCCCTTTTAAGTGTAGACCTCCACAATTGCTGCACGTCATGACGTCACGGCGTTCGTTGCGCCACTGCGCATGCGCAGTGCGATCTTGCGGTGGGCGCGCCTGCGCAGTGCGTCCCTCGTTGTGGCCGTTATTTTTGGCGCGCACCTGCGCGGGAGACCGCGAAAAGCGCGGGAAGCGGCCGCTGTCGTCCGGGCCGTGGGGCGGGAAGAAATCGACGGCCTGGATGCGTTCAACGTCGTGGGCGGCCTGGCTTGCCGATTCGACGGCTGGGGACCCCCTCCGTGCCAACTCGGACGCCTGAAATCGGGCAAAACGGCAGGTAGCATTTTCATGGAGGACACAGGCTTCCACAGCAGACGCTAAGGTGAGGCTTTTCATTTTAAGAAGCTGCTGGCGTAGGCCACTAGAGGCAACGCCAAAAACAATCTGGTCCCTGATCATGGACTCTGTAGTGGTGCCGTAACCGCAGGACTGCGCTAGAATCCGGAGGTGCGTCAAAAAGGGTTGAAAAAGTTCCTCCTTACCTTGCAGGCGTTGCTGAAAGATGTATCTTTCGAAACTTTCGTTTACTTCAGCTTGAAAGTGCTGGTCCAGTTTGAGGATGACCGTGTCATATTTGGCCTGGTTTTCGCCTTCCTCGAACACCAGTGAGCTAAAGACATCGGTTGGGTACGGGCCTGCGTAGAAGAGGAGCATTGCAATCTTCGAATCATCCGAGACATTCTGTTTTTCGGTGGCACGGATGTACAGGTCAAATCGCTGCCTGTAGAGCTTCCAGTTGGTGCCTAGGTTCCCCGTGACTTGCATCGGCTGCGGTTTGCCGGTGTGGTCCATGTCCAGAATGGCAGGTTAGTAGGCAGGTATCGATCCACTCCTGTACCATGTGGTGTTGGGTGTTCTGACACACAGATGAGCCAACACAGTTGCATATGGTACAACGCTTCTTTATTTAAACTCACTATTTACAGTTTGGTCTTTGCACTCTGCACGTGGGGGGCTCCCTGCTTGTGGTGTTTCAACAGCTCTTTCTTGTTCCCTTCTCCCCAGACCTACTGACCACCAGGTGTCGTGCTCGTGCTTTTTATGTGGTTGGTGTTCTTGTCTGTGATTGGTTGTGGTGTTGTGTACTCTGATTTGCCTGTTAGTGTGTCCATCATGATGTGTGTGTTTGAATATCATGACATTAGCTATTCGGAGAGGCTGAATAGACTTGGAGTGTTTTTATTAGATCGACAGAGGTTGAGGGGTGACCTGATAGAGGTCTACAAGATTATGAGGGGCATGGATAGAGTGGATGGGCAGGCACTCTTTCCCAGGGTGGAGGGTTCAGTCACCAGGGGGCATAGGTTTAAGGTCCATGGGGCAAGGTTTAGAGGAGATGTGCGAGGCAGGTTTTTTACACAGAGGGTGAGTGCCTGGAACGCGTTGCCAGGGGAGGTTGTGGAAGCAGATACATTAACGGCGTTCAAAAGGCATCTGGCAAGATACATGGATAGGACGGAGATAGAGGGACACGGCACAAGGAAGTGCTGAGGGTTTTGGCCAAGGTTGGCATCATGACCGGTACAGGCTTGGAGGGCCGAAGGGCCTGTTCCTGTGCAGTTTAGTTCTTTGTTCTTTGGAATACTGAATGAGGATTCAGTCCCATGGGGGAAAGTGGTTTTTTTATGCTGCTGTCAGATGGGTGGAATTGTGGAGCCTAAATGTCAGACGGCCTTCATTGTATCATTCCTGAGCCTCACTGGTGGGAATCCTCATGTCTTGAGTGAGTGCTCCTCGTGTCTGAGGAGTCGGGGAGTGCGAATATTTCGAGACAGTGGAGGGGAACCATCCTGGCAGTTACCTGGCAATCTTGCAAACACAGAGAGAGGCGTTCCCGTGGTTTCACTCCAGCTGCCCACGGACGGACAGCGATGGACAGCGAAGGACAGCGATGGACTGGAAACACTGTTGACAAATATGTTTCTCAAATTCTTTCAATGGATGTGGGCGTTGCTGACTATGTCAGCATTTATTGTCCATCTGCCCTTCAGAAGGTGGTGGGGCACTGCCTTTTTCAACCGCTGCAGTCCCTGTGGTGTAGGCACACCCACTGTGCTGATGGGAAGGGTGAGTGACCTAATTGTGCTTTGATTGTCATGTGAAAGCAGTTGATGATGTGCTGCAGGTGTAGGAGACCTGGCAAAGCTGCAAACCAGGGTCCCCAACCGGTGTGACTGGCATGCTCCCTGGAAAAAGGTGACATGTTTTTTGCCGTGGCGAAGCTGGCATCAGGCACCACGGAATCGGAGAATACCTACAGACTGCATGAATCTTCTGAAAGAGCACCCCATCGAGTCCCACTCCCCCAACCTATCCCTGTAACCGCAGAACCCTACATAACCTGAACATCGTTGAACTGGGAGGAAACCGGACCACCCGGAGGAAACTCATGCAGACAAGGGGAGCACGGGTAGAGTCCTCACAGACTAACCCAAGGCCAGGATTGAACCCAGGGCTCTGGAAATGTGAGACAGCAGTGTTAACCCGGGTCCCTGGCACTGTTAGACAGCAGTGCTCACCCGGGTCCCTGGCACTGTGATACAGCAGTGTTAACCCGGGTCCCTGGCACTGTGAGACAGCAGTGTTAACCCGGGTCCCTGGCACTGTGATACAGCAGTGTTAACCCGGGTCCCTGGCACTGTGAGACAGCAGTGTTAACCCGGGTCCCTGGCACTGTGAGACAGCAGTGTTAACCCGGGTCCCTGGCACTGTGATACAGCAGTGTTAACCCGGGTCCCTGGCACTGTGAGACAGCAGTGTTAACCCGGGTCCCTGGCACTGTGAGACAGCAGTGTTAACCCGGGTCCCTGGCACTGTGAGACAGCAGTGTTAACCCGGATCCCTGGCACTGTGAGGCAGCAGTGTTAACCCGGGTCCCTGGCACTGTGAGACAGCAGTGTTAACCCGGTTCCCTGGCACTGTGAGACAGCAGTGTTAACCCGGGTCCCTGGCACTGTGAGACAGCAGTGTTAACCCGGGTCCCTGGCACTGTGAGACAGCAGTGTTAACCCGGGTCCCTGGCACTGTGAGACAGCAGTGTTAACCCGGGTCCCTGGCACTGTGAGACAGCAGTGTTAACCCGGGTCCCTGGCACTGTGAGGCAGCAGTGTTAACCCAGGTCCCTGGCACTGTGAGACAGCAGTGTTAACACGGGTCCCTGGCAATGTGAGACAGCAGTGTTAACCCGGGTCCCTGGCTCTGTGAGACAGCAGTGTTAACCCGGGTCCCTGGCACTGTGAGACAGCAGTGTTAACCCAGCTCCCTGGCATTGTGAGACAGCAGTGTTAACCCAGGTCCCTGGCATTGTGAGGCAGCAGTGTTAACCCAGCTCCCTGGCATTGTGAGACAGCAGTGTTAACCCGGGTCCCTGGCACTGTGAGACAGCAGTGTTAACCCGGGTCCCTGGCTCTGTGAGACAGCAGTGTCAACCAGGGTCCCTGGCACTGTGAGACAGCAGTGTTAACCGGGGACCCTGGCACTGTGAGACAGCAGTGTTAACCCGGGTCCCTGGCACTTTGAGACAGCAGTGTTAACCCAGGTCCCAGGCACTGTGAGACAGCAGTGCGAACCCGGGTCCCTGGCACTGTGAGACAGCAGTGTTAACCCGGGTCCCTAGCACTGTGAGACAGCAATGTTAACCCGGGTCCCTGCCATTGTGAGACAGCAGTGTTAACCCAGGTCCCTGGCACTGTGAGGCAGCAGTGTTAACCCAGGTCCCTGGCACTGTGAGACAGCAGTGTTAACACGGGTCCCTGGCAATGTGAGACAGCAGTGTTAACCCGGGTCCCTGGCTCTGTGAGACAGCAGTGTTAACCCGGGTCCCTGGCACTATGAGACAGCAGTGTTAACCCAGCTCCCTGGCATTGTGAGACAGCAGTGTTAACCCAGGTCCCTGGCATTGTGAGGCAGCAGTGTTAACCCAGCTCCCTGGCATTGTGAGACAGCAGTGTTAACCCGGGTCCCTGGCACTGTGAGACAGCAGTGTTAACCCGGGTCCCTGGCTCTGTGAGACAGCAGTGTCAACCAGGGTCCCTGGCACTGTGAGACAGCAGTGTTAACCCGGGACCCTGGCACTGTGAGACAGCAGTGTTAACCCGGGTCCCTGGCACTTTGAGACAGCAGTGTTAACCCGGGTCCCAAGCACTGTGAGACAGCAGTGCTAACCCGAGTCCCTGGCACTGTGAGACAGCAGTGTTAACCCGGGTCCCTAGCACTGTGAGACGGCAATGTTAACCCGGGTCACTGGCACTGTGAGACAGCAGTGTTAACCCGGGTCCCTGGCTCTGTGAGACAGCAGTGTTAACCCTGGTCCCTGGCACTGTGAGACAGCAGTGCTAACCCGGGTCCCTGGCACATTGAGACAGCAGTGTTAACCCGGGTCCTTGGCACTGTGAGACAGCAGTGTTAACCCGGGTCACTGGCACTGTGAGACAGCAGTGTTGACCCAGGTGCCTGGCACTGTGAGGCAGCAGCGTTAACCCGGTCCCTGGCGCTGTGAGACAGCAGTGTACACACAGGTCCCTGTAACTGTGAGACAGCAGTGTTAACCCGGGTCCCTGGCACTGTGAGACAGCAGTGTTAACCCGGGTCCCTGGCACTGTGAGACAGCAGTGTTAACCCGGGTCCCTGGCACTGTGAGGCAGCAGTGTTAACCCGGGTCCCTGGCACTGTGAGGCAGCAGTGTTAACCCGGTCTCTGGCACTGTGAGACAGCAGTGTACACCCGGGTCACTGTCACTGTGAGACAGCAGTGTTAACCCGGTTTCCTGACGCTGTGAGACAGCAGTGTTAACCTGGGTCCCTGGCGCTGTGAGGCAGCAGTGTTAACACGGGTCCCTGGCACTGTGAGACAACAGTGTTTCCCCGGGTCCCGAGCACTGTGAGACAGCAGTTTTAACCCGGGTCCCTGGCACTGTGAGGCAGCAGTGCTAACCCGGGTCCCTGGCACTGTGAGGCAGCAGTGCTAACCCGGGTCCCTGGCACTGTGAGACAGCAGTGTTAACACATGTCCCTGGCATTGTCAGGCAGCAGTGTTAACCCGGGTCCCTGGCACGGTGAGGCAGCAGTGGTAACCCGGGTCCCTGGCACTGTGAGACAGCAGTGTTAACACAGGTCCCTGGCATTGTGAGGCAGCAGTGTTATCCCGAGTCCCTGGCACTGTGAGACAGCAGTGTTAACCCGGGTCCCTGGCACTGTGAGACAGCAGTGTTAACCCGGGTCCCTGGCACTGTGAGACAGCAGTGTTAACCCGTGTATCTGGCACTGTGAGACAGTAGTGCTGACCCAGGTCCCTGGCACTGTGAGACAGCAGTGTTAACCCGGGTCCCTGGCACTGTGAGACAGCAGTGTTAACCCGGGACCCTGGCACTGTGAGACAGCAGTGTTATCCTGGGTCCCTGGCACTGTGAGACAGCAGTGTTAACCCGGGTCCCTGGCACTGTGAGGCAGCAGTGCTAACCCGGGTCACTGGCATTGTGAGACAGCAGTGTTAACTCAGGTCCCTGGCCCTGTGAGACAGCAGTGTTAACCCGGGACCCTGGCGCTGTGAGACCGCAGTGTTAATCCGGGTCCCTGGTACTGTGAGACAGCAGTGTTAACCTGGGTCCCTGGCGCTGTGAGGCAGCAGTGTTAACACGGATCCCTGGCATTGTGAGGCAGCAGTGTTAACCCGGGCCCCTGGCACTGTGAGACAACAGTGTTTCCCCGGGTCCCTGGCACTGTGAGACAGCAGATTTAACCCGGGTCCCTGGCACTGTTAGGCAGCAGTGCTAACCCGGGTCCCTGGCACAGTGAGATAGCAGTGTTAACCCGGGTCCCTGGCACTGTGAGACAGCAGTGTTAACCCGGGTCCTTGGCACTGTGAGACAGCAGTGTTAACCCGGGTCCCTGGCACTGTGAGACAACAGTGTTTCCCCGGGTCCCTGGAAATGTGAGACAGCAGTTTTAACCCGGGTCCCTGGCACTGTGAGGCAGCATTGCTAACCCGGGTCCCTGGCACTGTGAGACAGCAGTGTTAACAGAAGTCGCTGGCATTGTGAAGCAGCAGTGTTAACCCGGGTCCCTGGCACTGTGAGACAGCAGTGTTAACCCGGGTCCCTGGGACTGTGAGGCAGCAGTGTTAACCCGGGTCCCTGGCACTGTGAGACAGCAGTGTTAACCCGGGTCCCTGGCACTGTGCGACAGCAGTGTTAACCCGGGTCCCTTGGACTGTGAGGCAGCAGTGTTAACACTGGCACTGAGAGACAGCAGTGTTATCCCGGGTCCCTGGCACTGTGAGACAGCAGTGTTAACCCGGGTCCCTGGCACTGTGAGATGGCAGTGTTAACCCGGGTCCCTGGCACTGTGAGACAGCAGTGTTAACCCGGGTCCCTGGGACTGTGAGGCAGCAGTGCTAACCCGGGTCCCTGGCACTGTGAGACAGCAGTGTTAACCCGGGTCCCTGGCACTGTGAGACAGCAGTGTTAACCTGGGTCCCTGGTACTGTGAGGCAGCAGTGCTAACCCGGGTCCCTGGCACTGTGAAACAGCAGTGTTAACACAGGTCCCTGGCATTGTGATGCACCAGTGTTATCCCGAGTCTCTGGCACTGTGAGGCAGCAGTGTTAACTCGGGTCCCTGGCACTGTGAGACAGCAGTGTTAACACAGGTCCCTGGCATTGTGAGACAGCAGTGTTAACCCGGTCCCTGGCATTGTGAGACAGCAGTGTAAACCTGGGTCCCTGGCACTGTGAGGCAGCAGTGTTAACACGGGTCCCTGGCATTGTGAGGCAGCAGTGTTAACCCGGGTCCCTGGCACTGTGAGACAACAGTGTTTCCCCGGGTCCCTGGCACTGTGAGACAGCAGATTTAACCCGGGTCCCTGGCACTGTGAGGCAGCAGTGCTAACCCGGGTCCCTGGCACAGTGAGATAGCAGTGTTAACCCGGGTCCTTGGCACTGTGAGACAGCAGTGTTAACCCGGGTCCCTGGCACTGTGAGACAACAGTGTTTCCACGGGTCCCTGGAAATGTGAGACAGCAGTTTTAACCCGGGTCCCTGGCACTGTGAGGCAGCATTGCTAACCCGGGTCCCTGGCACTGTGAGACAGCAGTGTTAACAGAAGTCCCTGGCATTGTGAAGCAGCAGTGTTAACCCGCGTCCCTGGCACTGTGAGACAGCAGTGTTAACCCGGGTCCCTGGGACTGTGAGGCAGCAGTGTTAACCCGGGTCCCTGGCACTGTGAGACAGCAGTGTTAACCCGGGTCACTGGCACTGTGAGACCACAGTGTTAACCCGGGTCCCTGGGACTGTGAGGCAGCAGTGTTAACCCTGGCACTGAGAGACAGCAGTGTTATCCCGGGTCCCTGGCACTGTGAGACAGCAGTGTTAACCCGGGTCCCTGGCACTGTGAGACAGCAGTGTTAACCCGGGTCCCTGGCACTGTGAGACAGCAGTGTTAACCCGTGTATCTGGCACTGTGAGACAGTAGTGCTGACCCAGGTCCCTGGCACTGTGAGACAGCAGTGTTAACCCGGGTCCCTGGCACTGTGAGACAGCAGTGTTAACCTGGGTCCCTGGCGCTGTGAGGCAGCAGTGTTAACACGGATCCCTGGCATTGTGAGGCAGCAGTGTTAACCCGGGCCCCTGGCACTGTGAGACAACAGTGTTTCCCCGGGTCCCTGGCACTGTGAGACAGCAGATTTAACCCGGGTCCCTGGCACTGTTAGGCAGCAGTGCTAACCCGGGTCCCTGGCACAGTGAGATAGCAGTGTTAACCCGGGTCCCTGGCACTGTGAGACAGCAGTGTTAACCCGGGTCCTTGGCACTGTGAGACAGCAGTGTTAACCCGGGTCCCTGGCACTGTGAGACAACAGTGTTTCCCCGGGTCCCTGGAAATGTGAGACAGCAGTTTTAACCCGGGTCCCTGGCACTGTGAGGCAGCATTGCTAACCCGGGTCCCTGGCACTGTGAGACAGCAGTGTTAACAGAAGTCGCTGGCATTGTGAAGCAGCAGTGTTAACCCGGGTCCCTGGCACTGTGAGACAGCAGTGTTAACCCGGGTCCCTGGGACTGTGAGGCAGCAGTGTTAACCCGGGTCCCTGGCACTGTGAGACAGCAGTGTTAACCCGGGTCCCTGGCACTGTGAGACAGCAGTGTTAACCCGGGTCCCTGGGACTGTGAGGCAGCAGTGTTAACCCTGGCACTGAGAGACAGCAGTGTTATCCCGGGTCCCTGGCACTGTGAGACAGCAGTGTTAACCCGGGTCCCTGGCACTGTGAGATGGCAGTGTTAACCCGGGTCCCTGGCACTGTGAGACAGCAGTGTTAACCCGGGTCCCTGGGACTGTGAGGCAGCAGTGCTAACCCGGGTCCCTGGCACTGTGAGACAGCAGTGTTAACCCGGGTCCCTGGCACTGTGAGACAGCAGTGTTAACCTGGGTCCCTGGTACTGTGAGGCAGCAGTGCTAACCCGGGTCCCTGGCACTGTGAAACAGCAGTGTTAACACAGGTCCCTGGCATTGTGATGCACCAGTGTTATCCCGAGTCTCTGGCACTGTGAGGCAGCAGTGTTAACTCGGGTCCCTGGCACTGTGAGACAGCAGTGTTAACACAGGTCCCTGGCATTGTGAGACAGCAGTGTTAACCCGGTCCCTGGCATTGTGAGACAGCAGTGTAAACCTGGGTCCCTGGCACTGTGAGGCAGCAGTGTTAACACGGGTCCCTGGCATTGTGAGGCAGCAGTGTTAACCCGGGTCCCTGGCACTGTGAGACAACAGTGTTTCCCCGGGTCCCTGGCACTGTGAGACAGCAGATTTAACCCGGGTCCCTGGCAAAGTGAGGCAGCAGTGCTAACCCGGGTCCCTGGCACAGTGAGATAGCAGTGTTAACCCGGGTCCTTGGCACTGTGAGACAGCAGTATTAACCCGGGTCCCTGGCACTGTGAGACAACAGTGTTTCCACGGGTCCCTGGAAATGTGAGACAGCAGTTTTAACCCGGGTCCCTGGCACTGTGAGGCAGCATTGCTAACCCGGGTCCCTGGCACTGTGAGACAGCAGTGTTAACAGAAGTCCCTGGCATTGTGAAGCAGCAGTGTTAACCCGGGTCCCTGGCACTGTGAGACAGCAGTGTTAACCCGGGTCCCTGGGACTGTGAGGCAGCAGTGTTAACCCGGGTCCCTGGCACTGTGAGACAGCAGTGTTAACCCGGGTCACTGGCACTGTGAGACCACAGTGTTAACCCGGGTCCCTGGGACTGTGAGGCAGCAGTGTTAACCCTGGCACTGAGAGACAGCAGTGTTAACCCGGGTCCCTGGTACTGTGAGGCAGCAGTGCTAACCCGGGTCCCTGGCACTGTGAGACAGCAGTGTTAACACAGGTCCCTGGCATTGTGATGCACCAGTGTTATCCCGAGTCTCTGGCACTGTGAGGCAGCAGTGTTAACTCGGGTCCCTGGCATTGTGAGACAGCAATGTTAACCCGGTCCCTGGCATTGTGAGACAGCAGTGTAAACCTGGGTCCCTGGCACTGTGAGGCAGCAGTGTTAACACGGGTCCCTGGCATTGTGAGGCAGCAGTGTTAACACGGGTCCCTGGCACTGTGAGACAACAGTGTTAACGCGATTCTCTGGCACTGTGAGGCAGCAGTGTTAACCCGGGTCCCTGGCATTAACACAGGTCCCTGGCATTGTGAGACAGCAGTGTTAACACGGGTCACTGGCACTGTGAGACAGCAGTGTTAACACAGGTCCCTGGCATTGTGAGACAGCAGTGTTAACACGGTCCCTGGCAATGTGAGACAGCAGTGTTAACCAGGGTCCCTGGCACTGTGAGACAGCGGTGTTAACCTGGGACCCTGGCACTGTGAGACAGCAGTGTTAACCCGTGTCCCTGGCACTGTGAGGCAGCAGTGCTAACCCGGGTCCCTGGCACTGTGAGACAGCAGTGTTAACACAGGTCCCTGGCATTGTGAGGCAGCAGTGTTATCCCGAGTCTCTGGCACTGTGAGGCAGCAGTGTTAACCCGGGTCCCTGGCACTGTGAGACAGCAGTGTTAACACAGGTCCCTGGCATTGTGAGACAGCAGTGTTAACCCGGGTCCCTGGCATTGTGAGACAGCAGTGTTAACACAGGTCCCTGGCATTGTGAGACAGCAGTGTTAACACGGGTCACTGGCACTGTGAGACAGCAGTGTTAACACAGGTTCCTGGCATTGTGAGACAGCAGTGTTAACACGGTCCCTGGCACTGTGAGACAGCAGTGTTAACCCGGGTCCCTGGCAATGTGAGACAGCAGTGTTAACCAGGATCCCTGGCACTGTGAGACAGCAGTGTTAACCAGGGACCCTGGCACTGTGAGACAGCAGTGTTAACACGGGTCCCTGGCACTGTGAGACAGCAGTGTTAACCCGGGTCCCTGGCACTGTGAGACAGTAGTGTTAACCCGGGTATCTGGCACTGTGAGACAGCAGTGCTGACCCGGGTCCCTGGCACTGAGAGACAGCAGTGTTAGCCCGGGTCCCTGGCACTGTGAGACAGCAGTGTTAACCCGGGTCCCTGGCACTGTGAGACAGCAGTGTTAACCCGGGTCCCTGGCACTGTGAGACAGCAGTGTTAACCCGGGTCCCTGGGACTGTGAGGCAGCAGTGCTAACCCGGGTCCCTGGCACTGTGAGACAGCAGTGTTAACCCGGGTCCCTGGCACTGTGAGACAGCAGTGTTAACCTGGGTCCCTGGTACTGTGAGGCAGCAGTGCTAACCCGGGTCCCTGGCACTGTGAGACAGCAGTGTTAACACAGGTCCCTGGCATTGTGATGCACCAGTGTTATCCCGAGTCTCTGGCACTGTGAGGCAGCAGTGTTAACCCGGGTCCCTGGCACTGTGAGACAGCAGTGTTAACACAGGTCCCTGGCATTGTGAGACAGCAGTGTTAACCCGGTCCCTGGCATTGTGAGACAGCAGTGTTAACCTGGGTCCCTGGCACTGTGAGGCAGCAGTGTTAACACGGGTCCCTGGCATTGTGAGGCAGCAGTGTTAACACGGGTTCCTGGCACTGTGAGACAACAGTGTTAACCCGGGTCTCTGGCACTGTGAGGCAGCAGTGTTAACCCGGGTCCCTGGCACTGTGAGACAGCATTGTTAACACAGGTCCCTGGCATTGTGAGACAGCAGTGTTAACCCGGGTCCCTGGCATTGTGAGACAGCAGTGTTAACACAGGTCCCTGGCATTGTGAGACAGCAGTGTTAACCCGGGTCCCTGGCATTGTGAGACAGCAGTGTTAACACAGGTCCCTGGCATTGTGAGACAGCAGTGTTAACACAGGTCCCTGGCATTGTGAGACAGCAGTGTTAACACGGGTGACTGGCACTGTGAGACAGCAGTGTTAACACAGGTCCCTGGCATTGTGAGACAGCAGTGTTAACACGGTCCCTGACAATGTGAGACAGCAGTGTTAACCAGGGTCCCTGGCACTGTGAGACAGCGGTGTTAACCAGGGACCCTGGCACTGTGAGACAGCAGTGTTAACCCGTGTCCCTGGCACTGTGAGGCAGCAGTGCTAACCCGGTCCGTGGCACTGTGAGACAGCAGTGTTAACACAGGTCCCTGGCATTGTGAGGCAGCAGTGTTAACCCGGGTCCCTGGCACTGTGAGACAGCAGTGTTATCCCGAGCCTCTGGCACTGTGAGGCAGCAGTGTTAACCCGGGTCCCTGGCACTATGAGACAGCAGTGTTATCCCGAGCCTCTGGCACTGTGAGGCAGCAGTGTTAACCCGGGTCCCTGGCACTGTGAGACAGCAGTGTTAACACAGGTCCCTGGCATTGTGAGACAGCAGTGTTAACCCGGGTCCCTGGCATTGTGAGACAGCAGTGTTAACACAGGTTCCTGGCATTGTGAGACAGCAGTGTTAACACGGTCCCTGGCACTGTGAGACAGCAGTGTTAACCCGGGTCCCTTGCAATGTGAGACAGCAGTGTTAACCAGGGTCCCTGGCACTGTGAGACAGCAGTGTTAACCAGGGACCCTGGCACTGTGAGACAGCAGTGTTAACACGGGTCCCTGGCACTGTGAGACAGCAGTGTTAACCCGGGTCCCTGGCACTGTGGAGACAGCAGTGTTAACCCGGGTCCCTGGCTCTGTGAGACAACAGTGTTAACCCGGGTCTATGGCACTGTGAGACAGCAGTGTTAACCCGGGTCCCTGGCTCTGTGAGACAGCAGTGTTAACCCGGGTCCCTGACACTGTGAGACAGCAATGTTAACCCGGGTCCCTGGCTCTGTGAGGCAGCAATGTTAACCCGGGTCCCTGGCGCTGTGAGACAGCAGTGTTAACACGGGTCCCTGGTGCTGTGAGACAGCAGTGTTAACCTGGGTACCTGGCTCTGTGAGGCAGCAGTGTTAACCCGGGTCCCTGGCACTGTGAGACAACAGTGTTAACCCGGGTCTATGGCACTGTGAGACAGCAGTGTTAACCCGGGTCCCTGGCACTGTGAGGCAGCAGTGCTAACCCGGGTCCCTGGCACTGTGAGACAGCAGTGTTAACACAGGTCTCTGGCATTGTGAGGCAGCAGTGTTATCCCGAGTCTCTGGCACTGTGAGGCAGCAGTGTTAACCCGGGTCCCTGGCACTGTGAGACAGCAGTGTTAACACAGGTCCCTGGCATTGTGAGACAGCAGTGTTAACCCGGGTCCCTGGCATCGTGAGACAGCAGTGTTAACACAGGTCCCTGGCATTGTGAGACAGCAGTGTTAACACGGGTCCCTGGCACTGTGAGACAGCAGTGTTAACACAGGTCCCTGGCATTGTGAGACAGCAGTGTTAACACGGTCCCTGGCACTGTGAGACAGCAGTGTTAACCCGGGTCCCTGGCACTGTGAGACAGCAGTGTTAACCCGGCTCCCTGGCACTGTGAGACAGCAGTGTTAACCCGGGTCCCTGGCACTGTGAGACAGCAGTGTTAACCCGGCTCCCTGGCACTGTGAGACAGCAGTGTTAACCCGGGTCCCTGGCACTGTGAGACAGCAGTGTTAACCCGGCTCCCTGGCACTGTGAGACAGCAGGGTGTGACAAGTAATTCTTTCGCTAAGTAAAGTGGTTCTGGGGTAAACGTTACATTAATATTTCCTCAAAATACTCCGAAACGTATGCGGGGTTGTGGGCAGGGTCTCTGTGAGGGGAGGAGAGGAGAGGGGGTTGACGTGGCCCTCCTGGTAGATGATTCAAATGGTCGAAGAACTGCATGAACCCTGGCAATGTTTTGAAAGTTTCGATGGAGCGAGGGTAGAAATAGTTTCCAGTGAGATTTTGATGGGTTTAGTGAGGGGGCAGAAAATTGGCAAATGGAATTCAATGTGCGGAATGTGTGAGATTGTTCTTTTTGGATGAATGAGTGAGAGAGTGGATTATTATTTATATTGAGAGAAATTGTAGAAAGCTGCAGTGCAAAGGGATGTTGGCACAGTAGTTGGCACAGCTGCCTCACAGCACCAGGGACCTTGGGTGACAGTCTGTGCGGAGTCTGCACCTTCTCCCCGTGTGTGCGCGGGTTTCCTCCGGGTGCTCCGGTTTCCTCCCACAGGCCAAAGATGCACAGGATAGCCAGGGTCAATTGCCCCTTAGGGTGGGGTTACCGGGCAGGGCACTGGGAGTCTTTCGAAGTGTTTGTGCAGAGTCGATGGGCCAAATGTCCTCTTTCAGCATTGTTGGGTTTCTATGGTTCTGTGATTAGTGAGGCCACATTTAGAATACTGGGTACAGTTTTGTTTACCTTATTTAAGAAAGATGTATTATTGGATTGGATTTGTTTATTGTCACGTGTACCGAGGTACAGTGAAAAGTATTTTTCTGCGAGCAGCTCAACAGATCATTAACTACATGAGAAGAAAAGGGAACAAAAGAAAATACATAATAGGGTAACACAAGGTACACAATGTAACTACATAAGCACTGGCATCGGATGAAGCATACAGGGTGTAGTGTTAATGAGGTCAGTCCATAAGAGGGTCATTTAGGAGTCTGGTGACAGTGGGGAAGAAGCTGTTTTTGAGTCTGTTCGTGCGTGTTCTCAGCCTTCTGTATCTCCTGCCCGATGGAAGAAGTTGGAAGAGTGAGTAAGCCGGGTGGGAGGGATCTTTGATTATGCTGCCCGCTTTCCCCAGGCAGCGGGAGGTGTAGATGGAGTCAATGGATGGGAGGCAGTTTCGTGTGATGGACTGGGTGGTGTTCACGACTCTCTGAAGTTTCTTGGGTGTATCGGTGCAGAGGGGTATATGTGCAGAGGGGTGTGTGCGCAGAGGGGTGTGTGTGCAGAGGGGTATATGTGCAGAGGGGTGTGTGTGCAGAGGGGTGTGTGTGCAGAGGGGTGTGTGTGCAGAGGGGTGTGTGCGCAGAGGGGTGTGTGCGCAGAGGGGTTTGTGCGCAGAGGGGTGTGTGTGCAGAGGGGTGTGTGTGCAGAGGGGTGTATGTGCAGAGGGGTGTGTGTGCAGAGGGGTGTGTGTGCAGAGGGGTGTATGTGCAGAGGGGTGTATGTGCAGAAGGGTGTATGTGCAGAGGGGTGTATGTGCAGAGGGGTGTATGTGCAGAGGGGTGTATGTGCAGAGGGGTGTATGTGCAGAGGGGTGTATGTGCAGAGGGGTGTATGTGCAGAGGGGTGTATGTGCAGAGGGGTGTATGTGCAGAGGGGTGTATGTGCAGAGGGGTGTATGTGCAGAGGGGTGCATGTGCAGAGGGGTGTATGTGCAGAGGGGTGTATGTGCAGAGGGGTGTATGTGCAGAG
The DNA here is from genome assembly GCF_047496885.1 of Scyliorhinus torazame. Classification (NCBI taxonomy): domain Eukaryota; kingdom Metazoa; phylum Chordata; class Chondrichthyes; order Carcharhiniformes; family Scyliorhinidae; genus Scyliorhinus; species Scyliorhinus torazame. The sequence goes on from NC_092707.1 coordinate 414,947,046, forward strand.
GGGTGTATGTGCAGAGGGGTGTATGTGCAGAGGGGTGTATGTGCAGAGGGGTGTATGTGCAGAGGGGCGTATGTGCAGAGGGGCGTATGTGCAGAGGGGCGTATGTGCAGAGGGGCGTATGTGCAGAGGGGCGTATGTGCAGCGGGGTGTATGTGCAGAGGGGTATATGTGCAGAGGGGTATATGTGCAGAGGGGTGTATGTGCAGAGGGGTGTATGTGCAGAGGGGTGTATGTGCAGAGGGGTGTATGTGCAGAGGGGTGTATGTGTAGAGGGTCCGCATGCAGAGGGGTATATGTGCAGAGGGGTATATGTGCAGAGGGGTATATGTGCAGAGGGGTATATGTGCAGAGGGGTATATGTGCAGAGGGGTGTATGTGCAGAGGGGTGTATGTGCAGAGGGGTGTATGTGCAGAGGGGTATATGTGCAGAGGGGTGTATGTGCAGAGGGGTGTATGTGCAGAGGGGTGTATGTGCAGAGGGGTGTATGTGCAGAGGGGTGTATGTGCAGAGGGGTGTATGTGCAGAGGGGTGTATGTGCAGAGGGGTGTATGTGCAGAGGGGTGTATGTGCAGAAGGGTGTATGTGCAGAGGGGTGTATGTGCAGAGGGGTGTATGTGTAGAGGGTCCGCATGCAGAGGGGTATATGTGCAGAGGGGTATATGTGCAGAGGGGTATATGTGCAGAGGGGTATATGTGCAGAGGGGTATATGTGCAGAGGGGTGTATGTGCAGAGGGGTGTATGTGCAGAGGGGTGTATGTGCAGAGGGGTGTATGTGCAGAGGGGTGTATGTGCAGAGGGGTGTATGTGCAAAGGGGTGTATGTGCAGCGGGGTGTATGTGCAGAGGGGTGTATCGGTGCAGAGGGGTATATGTGCAGAGGGGTATGTTCAGCATCCCCGGGGTGAACAGGAATCAGCTGGGCTGGGTTAACAATGCTGTCTCACAGTGCCATGTAGGTGAATCCCCCCTCCCCCCACCCCCCGGACAACCCCCCTCCACCCCACCCCCCCGGACAACCCCCCTCCCCCACCCCACCCCCTGGACAACCCCCCTTCCGCCCCCCACCCCCCGGACAACCCCCCTCCCCCCCCCCACCCCCCGGACAACCCCCCTCCCCCCCCACCCACCGGACAACTCCCCCCCCACCCGCCGGACAACCCCCCTCCCCCCCCCCACCCACCGGACAACCCCCCTCCCCCCCCACCCACCAGACAACCCCCCTCCCCCCCACCCCCCGGACAACCCCCCCCCTCCCACCGGACAACCCCCTCCCCCCCCACCCCCGGACAATCCCCCCCCCACCCCCCGTACAACCCCCCTCCCCCTACCCCCAACCCCCGGACAACCCCACTCCCCCCCACCCACCGGACAACGCCCCTCCCCCCCACCCCCCGGACAACTCCCCTCCCCCCCACACCCCGGACAACCCCCCTCCCCCCGGACAACCCCCCTCCCCCCCCACCCCCCGGACAACCGCCCTCCCCCCCACCCCCCAGACAACTCCCCTCCCCCCCACCCCCCGGACACCCCCCCCCACCCACCAGACAACCCCCCTCCCCCCCCCACCCCCCGGACAACCCCCCTCCCCCCCCACCCCCCGGACAAACCCCCTCCCCCCCACCCCCCGGACAACCCCCCTCCCCCCCACCCACCGGACAACCCCCCTCCCCCCCACCCACCCCACAGACAAACCCCCCCCCCACACCCCCCCCGACCAACCCCCCCTCCCCCCCACCCCCCGGACAACCCCCTCCCCCCCACCCCCCCGGAAAACCCGCCCCCCCCCCGGACAACCCCCCTCCCCCACCCCCCCCGGACAACCCACTCCCCGGACAACCCCCCCCCCCACCCCCGGACAACCCCCCCCCACCCCCCGGACAACCCCCTTCCCCCCCACCCCCCGGACAACCCCCCCCACCCACCGGACAACCCCCTCCCCCCCCACCCCCCGGACAATTCCCCCCCACCCCCCGTACAACCCCCCTCCCCCTACCCCCAACCCCCGGACAACGCCCCTCCCCCCCCACCCCCCGGACAACTCCCCTCCCCCCCACACCCCGGACAACCCCCCTCCCCTCCACCCACCAGACAACGCCCCTTCCCCCCCACCCCCCCGGACAACCCCCTCCCCCCCGGACAACCCCCCTCCCCCCCCACCCCCCGGACAACCGCCCTCCCCCCCACCCCCCAGACAACTCCCCTCCCCCCCCACCCCCCGGACACCCCCCCCACCCCCCGGACAACCCCCCCCCCACCCCCGGACAACCCCCCTCCCCCCACCCACCGGACAACCCCCCTCCCACCCAGACAACCCCCCTCCCCCCCAGACAACCCCCCACCCCCCCGGACAACCCCCCTCCCCCACCCCCCCGGACAACCCCCCTCCCCCCCCACCCACCGGACAACCCTCCTCCCCCCCCACCCACCGGACAACCCTCCTCCCCCCCACCCCCCGGACTACCCCCCTCCCCCCCCCACCCCCCGGACAACCCCCCTCCCCTCCACCCCCCCGGACAACCCCCCTCCCCCCACCCCCCCGGACAACCGCCCCACCCCCCCGGACAACCCCCTCCCCCCCACCCACCGGACAACCGCCTCCCCCCCCACCCACCGGATAACCCTCCTCCCCCCCCCACCCCACCGGACAACCCTCCTCCCCCCCACCCCCCGGACTACACCCCTCCCCCCCCCACCCCCCGGACTACCCCCCCCCCACCCCCCGGACAACCCCCCTCACCCTCACCCTCCGGACAACCCCCCACCCCCCCGGACAACCCCCCCTCCCCCCCCGGACAACCCCCCTCCCCCCCGGACAACCCCCCTCCCCCCAGACAACCCCCCTCCCCCCCAGACAACCCCCCTCCCCCCCAGACAACCCCCCTCCCCCCCACCCACCGGAGAACCCCCCTCCCCCCCCCCCGGACAACCCCCCTCCCCCCCACCCCCGGAAAACCCGCCCCCCCCCGGACAACCCCCCCCCCCCACCCCGGACAACCCCCCTCCCCCCCACCCTGGACAACCCCCCTCCCCCCACCCACCGGACAACCCCCCACCCCCCCGGACAACCCCCCAGGACAACCCCCCACCCCCCCAGACAACCCCCCACCCCCCCCAGACAACCCCCCACACCCCCAGACAACCCCCCACCCCCCCGGACAACCCCCTCCCCTCCACCCCCCGGACAACCCCCTCCCCCCCACCCACCGGACAACCCCCTCCCCCCCCCACCCACCGGATAACCCTCCTCCCCCCCCACCCACCGGACAACCCTCCTCCCCCACCCCCCGGACTACCCCCCTCCCCCCCACCCCCCGGACTACCCCCCTCCCCCCCACCCCCCGGACTACCCCCCCCCCCCACCCCCCGGACAACCCCCCTCACCCTCACCCTCCCGGACAACCCCCCACCCCCCCGGACAACCCCCCCTCCCCCCCGGACAACCCCCCTCCCCCCCCGGACAACCCCCCTGCCCCCCAGACAACCCCCCTCCCCCCCAGACAACCCCCCTCCCCCCCAGACAACCCCCCTCCCCCCCAGGACAACCCCCCTCCCCCCCAGGACAACCCCCCTCCCCCCCGGACAACCCCCCCACCCCCACCCCCCGGACTAACCCCACCCCCACCCCCCGGACAACCCCCTCCCCCCCACCCACCGGACAACCCCCCTCCCCCCCCACCCACCGGACAACCCCCTCCCCCCCCACCCACCGGACAACCCTCCTCCCCCCCTCCACCCACCGGACAACCCTCCTCCCCCCCCCACCCACCGGACAACCCTCCTCCCCCCCCACCCACCGGAAAAACCCTCCTCCCCCCCACCCACCGGACAACCCTCCTCCCCCCCCACCCACCGGACAACCCTCCTCCCCCCCCACCCACCGGACAACCCCCCTCCCCTCCCCACCCACCAGACAACCCTCCTCCCCCCCACCCCCCGGACTACCCCCCCCCCCACCCCCCGGACAACCCCCCTCCCCCCCCACCCCCCCGGACATACCCCCTCCCCCCACCCCCCATGGACACTCCCCCTCCCCCCCTCGCCGCCCCCTCCGCTCCCCCCGGACAACCCCCCTCCCCCCACCCCCCTGGACACTCCCCTCCCCCCCCCCCCTCGCTGCCCCCTCCCCCAGACACCCCCCCTCCCCTCCCGCAGCCCGCCTGGACACAACCCCCACCCCCACAAAAGCATCATTTCCTTTCATCTGAACACTGTGAATTTGGTAATTAAGCAACATGTGGACCAGAAAGAGAGCGAGAGGGGGATTGCTGACGGCAAGGAATGTCAGTAAATAGCTCAAACGGCTCAGACCTGCCATGGTTTGTTTGTGCTGAATCGGTTAACACTTTCAGTGCAGCTGAGGTTGTGGCTTGTGGTGAGGCAGAATGTGTTGTCAGGTCTGTATCTAGGCCAGGCTGACATAGCAGCTCCCTGCCTCAGGTGCAGCGTGTAGGGGGCTTTTGGTAAAACCCCCTCCTGCAGTGCTCTTCCCCCCCATTCAGCTTCCTGGCAGACAGGAGGCAGGCAGGAGGCAGGCTGGCAGGGGGCAGGCAGGCAGGAGGCAGGCAGGCTGGCTGGAGGCAGGCAGGCAGGAGGCTGGCATGAGGCAGGCAGGCTGGCAGGAGGCAGGCAGGCTGGCAGGAGGCTGGCATGAGGCAGGCAGGAGGATGGCATGAGGCAGGCAGGCAGGAGGCAGGCAGGCAGGAGGCAGGCAGGCTGAAGGCTTGCATGAGGCAGGCAGGCAGGAGGCTGGCATGAGGCAGGCAGGAGGATGGCATGAGGCAGGCAGGCAGGAGGCAGGCAGGCAGGAGGCAGGCAGGCTGAAGGCTTGCATGAGGCAGGCAGGCAGGAGGCAGGCAGACAGGAGGCAGGCAGGAGGCTGGCATGAGGCAGGCAGGCAGGAGGCAGGCAGACAGGAGGCAGGCAGACAGGAGGCTGGCATGAGGCAGGCAGGCAGAAGGCAGGCAGGCTGAAGGCTTGCATGAGGCAGGCAGGCAGGAGGCAGGCAGACAGGAGGCTGGCATGAGGCAGGCAGGCAGGAGGCAGGCAGACAGGAGGCAGGCAGGAGGCTGGCATGAGGCAGGCAGGCAGGAGGCTGGCATGAGGCAGGCAGGCAGAAGGCAGGCAGGCAGGAGGCTGGCATGAGGCAGGCAGGCAGGAGGCAGGCAGGCAGGAGGCCAGCAATGCTGTGGAGTTGGTTGCCTGGAGCGAGGGAGAGATGTCAACTGTCCACTGTGGGATTGCTAGAACCCCACCAGCTGGAGGTTCCCCTCCAAGTCACTCACCACCCTGACTCGGAAATATATCGCCATTCCTTCACTGTCGCTGGGGCAACATCCTGGAATTCCCTCCCTAGCAGCAGAGTGGGTGTACCTGCACCACATGGATTTGAGCGGTTCCAGAAGGCAGCTCACCATCACCTAAAAGGGTAATTAGGGATGGACAATAAATGCCGGCCCAGCCAGCAACACCCTCAAAACAAATATAGACACATCGACAAACAGATACATACAGAGAGATAATGGGCTACATGTGCAGAGGGTCCACATGCAGAGGGGTATATGTGCAGAGGGGTATATGTGCAGAGGGGTATATGTGCAGAGGGGTATATGTGCAGAGGGGTATATGTGTAGAGGGTCCGCATGCAGAGGGGTATATGTGCAGAGGGGTATATGTGCAGAGGGTCCACATGCAGAGGGGTATATGTGCAGAGGGGTATATGTGTAGAGGGTCCGCATGCAGAGGAGTATATGTGCAGAGGGGTATATGTGCAGAGGGGTGTATGTGCAGAGGGTCCACATGCAGAGGGGTATATGTGCAGAGGGGTATATGTGCAGAGGGGTATATGTGCAGAGGGGTGTATGTGCAGAGGGGTATATGTGCAGAGGGGTATATGTGCAGAGGGGTGTATGTGCAGAGGGGTATATGTGCAGAGGGGTGTATGTGCAGAGGGGTATATGTGCAGAGGGGTATATGTGCAGAGGGGTATATGTGCAGAGGGGTGTATGTGCAGAGGGGTGTATGTGCAGAGGGGTGTATGTGCAGAGGGGTATATGTGCAGAGGGGTATATGTGCAGAGGGGTATATGTGCAGAGGGGTATATGTGCAGTGGGGTGTATGTGCAGAGGGTCCACATGCAGAGGGGTATATGTGTAGAGGGTCCACATGCAGAGGGGTATATGTGCAGAGGGGTATATGTGCAGAGGGGTATATATGCAGAGGGGTATATGTGCAGAGGGGTATATGTGCAGAGGGGTGTATGTGCAGAGGGTCCACATGCAGAGGGGTATATGTGCAGAGGGGTGGATGTGCAGAGGGGTGTATGTGCAGAAGGGTGTATGTGCAGAGGGGTGTATGTGCAGAGGGGTATATGTGCAGAGGGGTATATGTGCAGAGGGGTATATGTGCAGAGGGGTGGATGTGCAGAGGGGTATATGTGCAGAGGGGTATATGTGCAGTGGGGTGTATGTGCAGAGGGTCCACATGCAGAGGGGTATATGTGTAGAGGGTCCACATGCAGAGGGGTATATGTGCAGAGGGGTATATGTGCAGAGGGGTATATATGCAGAGGGGTATATGTGCAGAGGGGTATATGTGCAGAGGGGTGTATGTGCAGAGGGTCCACATGCAGAGGGGTATATGTGCAGAGGGGTGGATGTGCAGAGGGGTATATGTGCAGAGGGGTGTATGTGTAGAGGGTCCACATGCAGAGGGGTATGTGTGCAGAGGGGTATATGTGCAGAGGGGTGTATGTGCAGAGGGGTGTATGTGCAGAGGGGTGTATGTGCAGAGGGGTGTATGTGCAGAGGGGTGTATGTGCAGAGGGGTGTATGTGCAGAGGGGTGTATGTGCAGAGGGGTGTATGTGCAGAGGGGTGTATGTGCAGAGGGGTGTATGTGCAGAAGGGTATATGCGCAGAGGGGTGTATGCGCAGAGGGGTATAGGCGCAGAGGGGTGTATGTGCAGAGGGGTGTATATGCAGAGGGGTGTATGTGCAGAGGGGTATATGTGCAGAGGGGTGTATGTGTAGAGGGTCCGCATGCAGACGGGTATATGTGCAGAGGGGTATATGTGCAGAGGGATATATGTGCAGAGGGGTGTATGTGCAGAGGGGTGTATGTGCAGAAGGGTATATGCGCAGAGGGGTGTATGCGCAGAGGGGTGTATGTGCAGAGGGGTGTATGTGCAGAGGGGTGTATGCGCAGAGGGGTGTATGCGCAGAGGGGTGTATGCGCAGAGGGGTGTATGCGCAGAGGGGTGTATGTGCAGAGGGGTGTATGTGCAGAGGGGTGTATGTGCAGAGGGGTATATGTGCAGAGGGGTATATGTGCAGAGGGGTGTATGTGCAGAGGGGTGTATGTGCAGAGGGGTATATGTGCAGAGGGGTATATGTGCAGAGGGGTATATGTGCAAAGGGGTATATGTGCAGAGGGGTATATGTGCAGAGGGGTATGTTCAGCATCCCCGGGGTGAACAGGAACCAGCTGGGCTGGGTAAAGGTATCGTTCCGAGAACGTGAGAACATTTAGGTCTCCTGGGTGAGATAACGAGAGAGGGCCTGGGCGAAAGAGACCGGTAGCCCTTCTGTGGGTTAACGCTGGGAGATTGCAGGTCTAGGCTGGGGACTGTGTGGATGATTCAGCTTTGTAAACCGTAGATCTTAGTGGGACAGGGAGATGGGCGAGAGAGGCCAATTGTCCAGTAGTTTAAAAGATAAAACACAAAGTGGATTGGGAGGATTCTGACTCTGTTTGATATTTAGAAATGGGGGCACAACTGGCTGGAAGGGAAACAGTTTGTAAGTTCTGTTTTTCTTTGATGAGCCCTGCACGGTGCTTTTCACTGTTCATCACCTTTCAGTGTGATACTCCTATCCTCGTGATTTCAAAACACGTCGCACTGAAATTAGTTCAGGTGTTTTATAATCTGTGCGTTTGCCAGGTGCCATTATTTATTGCATTTTAAACCTGAACCCTGGTACAGGTTCTCATGTTACAGACATGTTACAGACATGTTGCAGACATGTTCCTCGCCCTGTTGTCCTCTGGTGTCCGGCTTCTTCAATCTTAGCTGGCAGCCAGCGGTGTGTTCAATGTCCTGGATTTCATCCCAATTTGTATCGTAACAAAACGCGAATGAATGGGAGGCACGGTGACGCAGTGGTTAGCACACTTGCTTCACAGCGCCAGGGTCCCAGGTTTGATTCCCTGCTGGGTCACTGTCTGTGCGGAGTCTGCACATCCTCCCCGTGTGTGCGTGGGTTTCCTCCGGGTGCTCCGGTTTCCTCCCACAGTCCAAAGACGCGCAGGTTAGGTGGGTTGGCCGTGATAAATTGCCCTTAGTGACCGAAAAAGGTTAGGAGGGGTTGATGGGCTATGGGGATAGGGTGAAGGTGTGAACTTCAGTGGGCTACCCTTTCCAAGGGCTGGTGCAGACTCGATGGGCCGATTGGCCTTCTTCTGTACTGTAAATTCTATGATTCTATGACCCCAGTCACAACCGCACAGTCACCTTTCGACGGAGGTGAATCTGGTGCCATCAGTTTCTCTCTCACCCCTGACTTTATCTTGATGGTAAGACGTCATTTTGTAAGGTTTTATGCTAATGAGTATCCATGTCATGCAAATATTACCAATATGACCTCACCACAGCTCGGCGTAATGCTCACATGTCATCAGCACACCGCTCCCTTTATCTCTCCATCTCAGTCCGCTGTCAGGAAACTGAGGTGTAACGTCCCAGCTCATTAACTCCCCCCTCGCCCACCCCACACGGCGTCTTTCCTGATTGTGAAGGCCTCACAAAATCTCCCCCCCTCAAGGGGGTAACTATTAAAAGGTGTTGCCCCCAAAGTCCAAGGGTGACCCTTTCCCCCGCCCCCCCCACACACACAATTCCAGATCTGCCCGCCCCGCCCTCACCCGACCTCCACACCACCCGTGCGAGCGCCACTAAATAAGGAGACCCCCAAAATAAAGAGACCACCCTCACGGATGAGGGAGGTGTCTTTATATAGGGGGTCTCGAAGGGGGGTCTCTACAGTTAGGGGGTCTCGAAGGGGTGTCTTTATTCAGGGGATCTCTGTGGGGGCGGGGGGGGGGGGAGAGGACAAGTTGCGTCACTGAGGGGTGACCCGTAAAGTCCAGGGGTGGGGGGCTGAATTGCGCTGTGGGGGGACGGGGGGGGGGGGTTTGCGGGGTAACCAACCGTGAGACATCGCTACCGGGCCGTCCACTCAAAATGGCGGATCAATAGCGGGCTCCCTAGAGAATACGTCGCAATAATTTGCATGGCTAAGGATTGGGAATCGCTCCCTGATTTTCACTCCCAGTGTGAGCATGAATCAGGTGCCATTTCGCTCCGAGGGGATAACTTAGTCTCCCAAATGGAAAGTTTTGCCAGGATGAGCTGCTCATTACCACATTGCTGGCTGTGCGTACACTGGCAGCTGCAATTACTGCATCAAAACAGTGGCCAGACTTCAAAAACACTCCATTCACTGTCAAAAGCAATTGGATCATCTGTGGGGGCGAAAGGTGAAGTAAAAATCTTTGGCAGTGTTTTCAATCTGTTAAATGGAACTTGTCTTGTAGGCGTGATGTACACAAGCTATTGAGTTCAGTGACGAGGGCTGTCTATTCGACGGCAGGTTCATTCTACTCCCCCAAACATTGGAGCCACCTGAAGAACCAAGGGACCCTGAGAGTCACTCCAGAAGAATGGGCAATGGGCGATGGTGGACACTGAACCCAATGCCTGATGTAAAAGAATAACTGATAGCGGAGACCCAGGGGTGCGCCTGGCTCCTGGGAGAGCGAGGTCAAGTCTCAGGGTGCAGAATGGAACTTTCCATCGGGGTCACTGAGTGAGTGACTGGAGCTCACGGAGTGGAAATTGCTGATTGCTTCGGAACAGATTATTTTCGGTCAACACATACATAACCCTCTCGACACCATCACCCTCGGAGTTAACCCTCTCGACACCATCACCCTCGGAGCTAACCCTCTCAATACCATCACACTCGGAGTTAACCCTCTCGACACCATCACCCTCGGAGTTAACCCTCTCAACACCATCACACTCGGAGTTAACCCTCTCGACACCATCACCCTCAGAGTTAACCCTCTCGACACCATCACACTCGGAGTTAATCCACTCGACACCATCACCCTCGGAGTTAACCCTCTCAACACCATCACCCTCGGAGTTAATCCACTCGACACCATCACCCTCGGAGTTAACCCTCTCGACACCATCACCCTCGGAGTTAACCCTCTCAACACCATCACCCTCGGAGTTAATCCACTCGACACCATCACCCTCGGAGTTAACCCTCTCAACACAATCACACTCAGAGTTAACCCTCTCAACACCGTCACCCTCGGAGTTAACCCTCTCGACACCGTCACTCTCGGAGTTAACCCTCTCGACACCATCACCCTCGGAGTTAACCCTCTCAACACCATCACCCTCGGAGTTAACCCTCTCGACACCATCACCCTCGGAGTTAACCCTCTCAACACCATCACCCTCGGAGTTAATCCACTCGACACCATCACCCTCGGAGTTAACCCTCTCAACACCATCACACTCAGAGTTAACCCTCTCAACACCGTCACCCTCGGAGTTAACCCTCTCGACACCGTCACCCTCGGAGTTAACCCGCTCAACACCATAACCCTCAGAGTTAACCCTCTCAACACCGTCACCCTCGGAGTTAACCCTCTCGACACCATCACCCTCGGAGTTAATCCCCTCAACACCATCACCCTCGGAGTTAAACCTCTCAACACCATTACACTCGGAGTTAACCCTCTCGACACCATTACACTCGGAGTTAACCCTCTCAACACCATCACCCTCGGGGTTAACCCTCTCAACACCGTCACCCTCGGAGTTAATCCCCTCGACACCATCACCCTCGGAGTTAACACTCTCAACACCGTCACCCTCGGAGTTAACCCTCTCGACACCTTCACCCTCGGAGTTAACCCTCTCAACACCATCACCCTCGGAGTTAACCCTCTCAACACCGTCACCCTCGGAGTTAACCCTCTCGACACCATCACCCTCGGAGTTAACACTCTCAACACCATCACCCTCGGAGTTAACCCTCTCAACACCGTCACCCTCGGAGTTAATCCCCTCGACACCATCACACTCGGAGTTAACCCTCTCAATACCGTCACCCTCGGAGTTAACCCTCTCAACACCGTCACCCTCGGAGTTAACCCTCTCGATACCTTCACCCTCGGAGTTAACCCTCTCCACACCATCACCCTCGGAGTTAACCCTCTCAACACCGTCACTCTCGGAGTTAACCCACTCGACACCATCACCCTCGGAGTTAACCCTCTCAACACCATCACCCTCGGAGTTAACCCTCTCAACACCGTCACCCTCAGAGTTAATCCTCTCGACACCATCACACTCGGAGTTAATCCTCTCGACACCATCACACTCGGAGTTAATCCCCTCGACACCATTACACTCGGAGTTAACCCTCTCAACACCGTCTCCCTCGGATTTAACCCTCTCAACACCATCACCCTCAGAGTTAACCCTCTCGACACCGTCTCCCTCGGAGTTAACCCTCTCAACACCATCACCCACGGAGTTAATCCCCTCGACACCATTACACTCGGAGTTAATCCTCTCAACACCGTCACCCTCGGAGTTAATCCCCTCAACACCGTCACCCTCGGAGTTAACCCTCTCGACACCATCACCCTTGGAGTTAATCCTCTGGACACCATCACACTCGGAGTTAATCCTCTCAACACCGTCACCCTCGGAGTTAATCCCCTCAACACCGTCACCCTCGGAGTTAACCCTCGCGACACCATCACCCTTGGAGTTAATCCTCTCGACACCATCACCATTGAAGTTAACCCTCTCGACACCATCACACTCGGAGTTAATCCTCTCGACACCATCACACTTGGAGTTAATCCTCTCGACGCCGTCTCCCTCGGAGTTAACCCTCTCAACACCGTCACCCTCGGAGTTAACCCTCTCGACACCATTACACTCGGAGTTAACCCTCTCAACACCATCACCCTCGGAGTTAATCCCCTCGACACCATTACACTCGGAGTTAACCCTCTCAACACCGTCACCCTCGGAGTTAACCCTCTCGACACCATTACACTCGGAGTTAATCCCCTCGACACTGTCACCCTCGGAGTTAATCCCCTCAACACCGTTGTGGTGTTGGGTGCTCTGGTGCACAGATGAGCCAACACAGTTGTATGTGGTACAACTCTATTTTATTTTAACTCTTATAATACAGTTCGTTCTGGATACTCTGCACGTGCTGTCTCCCTGAGTGTGTTTGGTAACAGATCTGTCCTGGTCCTCCTCTGCAGCTAATACTGACCACCGGGGGTCGTGTCTGTGCTTTTATATCTTTCTGTCATTGGTTGTGGTGTTGTGTGTTCTGATTTGTCTGATGGTGTGTCTATCATGATGTGTGTGTTTGAATATCATGACAACCGTCACCCTCGGAGTTAATCCCCTCAACACCGTCACCCTCAGAGTTAACCCTCTCGACACCGTCACCCTCGGAGTTAACCCTCTCGACACCATCACCCTCAGAGTTAACCCTCTCAACACCGTCTCCCTCGGATTTAACCCTCTCAACACCATCACCCTCAGAGTTAACCCTCTCGACACCGTCTCCCTCGGAGTTAACCCTCTCAACACCATCACCCACGGAGTTAATCCCCTCGACACCATTACACTCGGAGTTAATCCTCTCAACACCGTCACCCTCGGAGTTAATCCCCTCAACACCGTCACCCTCGGAGTTAACCCTCTCGACACCATCACCCTTGGAGTTAATCCTCTGGACACCATCACACTCGGAGTTAATCCTCTCAACACCGTCACCCTCGGAGTTAATCCCCTCAACACCGTCACCCTCGGAGTTAACCCTCGCGACACCATCACCCTTGGAGTTAATCCTCTCGACACCATCACCATTGAAGTTAACCCTCTCGACACCATCACACTCGGAGTTAATCCTCTCGACACCATCACACTTGGAGTTAATCCTCTCGACGCCGTCTCCCTCGGAGTTAACCCTCTCAACACCGTCACCCTCGGAGTTAACCCTCTCGACACCATTACACTCGGAGTTAACCCTCTCAACACCATCACCCTCGGAGTTAATCCCCTCGACACCATTACACTCGGAGTTAACCCTCTCAACACCGTCACCCTCGGAGTTAACCCTCTCGACACCATTACACTCGGAGTTAATCCCCTCGACACTGTCACCCTCGGAGTTAATCCCCTCAACACCGTTGTGGTGTTGGGTGCTCTGGTGCACAGATGAGCCAACACAGTTGTATGTGGTACAACTCTATTTTATTTTAACTCTTATAATACAGTTCGTTCTGGATACTCTGCACGTGCTGTCTCCCTGAGTGTGTTTGGTAACAGGTCTGTCCTGGTCCTCCTCTGCAGCTAATACTGACCACCGGGGGTCGTGTCTGTGCTTTTATATCTTTCTGTCATTGGTTGTGGTGTTGTGTGTTCTGATTTGTCTGTTGGTGTGTCTATCATGATGTGTGTGTTTGAATATCATGACATCCCCCCTTTTTACAAAGATATGTGCCTACGTGGTTATAAATATAATTGTGTCGTGAGTGCATCTAAGAGTGTGTGTGTGTGTTGTGTACAGCGTGTGTTTATGACGTAACTATTTACATGGGGCGATGTCGGGTGCGTCACACTAACAAGGTTGTACCATAACAAAACTTGGATGCGAGAGAAAAAAAAAACTTGAACATTGGTCCGGTCAGACGATATCTGGAACAATAAACAACAACAGGTTATAATACAGAAGTGTTTGACTTTTTGAACGTATTAACAGCGTTATAAGTCCAGTCTAATGGGTGACCGCCTCAAGAATGGGCTGGTCCTCAAGCCGGTTCAGCTGTGGAGATTTGGGGTCACACTGGTTCACCTTGGACTGTTGGAGGTGATGCTGTTGCCGAAGTCTCTACTTTACCATTTGTTGTACTTCGTGCAGTGCTTGGTTTTTTCATTCGTGCAAATATAACATTCAACATCTTTGTTAGTGGTGCCTTGGCTGTGGTTTGGTTCTGGTGGCGATGGAAGGGGCATGATCCGTGGCATCTCCACGAAGTCATCCTTGGGAACCAGTGGAGGATCCGGCGTGTGCGTACGGTTCGGTTGCGAGCGTGGAAGACGGCGCAAAGCTCGCTGATTGCGCCTACGCACCAATCCATCCGCCCTGCATGCCAGGAACAAGGTGGAGTCTTTTTCTTTTTATGTTTGTGGTGGACGGCATCTTGTAGCCGATGGGTCGTTGCCATTGAAGAAGCACCATCACTAATATCATGCAAGGCGATGACTGTGCCAGATGTGGAAGTTGGCCGAGACCGTGCACGCTGGTTCCGGCCACCTGCTGTGCCGGAAGGGTGACTCCGCAGAGAAACGTCGAAGCATGTCGCCTTGGAGAGAGAATTGTTGCTCGCATCAACGTCTGGTGATGGCGCGAATTGGTGTGTCCATCTTGGACCGCCGGTGCTGGTTGCCACTGCCGACCCAGTGGGACTGCCACGCGATCCATTCCCTGTCGCCGTGGCATCCGCCGTCACCCTGAGCGTGCCATCACCGAGGCCGCGACACCGCCCGTCCGGAGCAAGGTCTGGCGTGCGCAAATCAGAGTCGGCGCTTGGCTGCTCCCCATCTGGAGTCCGGTCTGCCTTCCGTCGATGCCCCCTGTCCGGAGTCCCAACAGGTTCACTGGAGGCAGCCGAGATTCCCTGAAGCTGCACTTCTGGAGTCGGAACATGCAGGAATGCACCAACCAGTGGAGAGGGTCGAGCCATCGAGGGTGGAAGCGGTGCGCCGCCACCGCAGTCGTCAGTGGTCCCACCGTGATCGTCGAGTGCCTCGGTACGCACTAGGCGAGGTCTGTCACCTTGCACCTTTTGCATGGGAAGTGGGATGCTGTCGTCACTCGTCTCACATCCCGTGGATAGATCCTCATTAGCAGCTTGCTGTTCACTAGGGTTGGGTAAATTGTCAGAGTTTTCATCTGGTGGTGCACACCATGTCGGTGGACTGTCATTGTCTTGCCGTTGTCCTTCATTTGGGCTTTTCTTCTTTGGAATTTTAAATCTTCCCCCAGACATTGCAGGACCTTGTTTATTACCCCCAAATTCTCCCATATGTATGGTCTCGAATATAGGATCCAATGTTTCTATCGACATTGTACTATTTTCCAAAGAACATTCCGTTTCACTTTTCTTCTCTGGTACCTCATATGTATCTTTGTCTAATGTACATGCCTTCATGGTCTCTGGGTCTGATTTTGCTGGGACTGGCATGGTCACAGTCTCTCTTTTACTGTTCTCAATTGCCCACATTATACTCCCCATACATAACTGCTTAATCACTGGGGTTAGTGTGGTACAATGGATAATCGGGTCGACCTTATCTGCATCTTCACCATTAGTGGAAAGCACACTTGGTTCACTTGAAACTGCTGTGGGTTTTAAATTCGTTATCTGGCTACTCGATGTCGGTGTCCTCAGGATTCTTGCTCCAATGTTCTGCTCATTTATCAGTGGAGTGTGTATAGGTTCAATGCAATTAATGTTCCCCTCAAGGTTTGAAGAGTCATTACTGACTAACTGCTGGTCTCCGAAGTTGGGATTTTGCGGCGTTGTGTTGAAGGGAGACATTTGTCCCTGCTGTAGATATGATTCGGGTTGTGTTATTTCCATTACCTGAGGATCAATGTCTTGTCCATTTTTTCGATCCGTACTAAAACACTGGCAATTCTCAGTCTGCTCCTTGCAAGTTAAACATTCAATTAATTTTGTTAGCAAATCCTCAGCATCCTTCTGTGGCCGTGCAGCATTATTAATCTCTGTTCGGCTATAATGATCCTGAAGGTCAGCGCATAAACCTTTTTTCTTCGGGCTTGGACGAGGCGATTCCTTTGGCTTGTCTTCAGTTGGGCTTGAACAGTCTTCAGCGCTGTGCCCTTCATTGTAGCATGAGAGACCGTCATGGTCATGCTGCTGTGTAGTGGAGCATGGTAGGCTGTTATAGCCTTCTTGCTGTTCACGTGAGCATGGCAGACTTGCATCGTCTGCCGCTGGTTGGTCAGGAGAGGTTGCTAGACCCTCATGGTCTTGTTCCTGCAAGGACTGCACATTGGAGTCTTGCGTTGCTTCTATCGTGGAGGCTGTCCACGAGCTCTCTGTGGAGGCTTGTGACACTGGAGTCACTTCTGGTTCATGCGAAGACTGCGCTCTGGAGTCTTGCATGTCTTCTTTCATAGAGTCGGGAACGTTGAGCGGGACGTGGACCACGCTCTGTGTGGCAGCAGGGCGCTCTCCATGTGCTTGCAGCGCTTCCTGTCTGTTAATGTCAGGCTGCAGCATCATCCGGTACTGATAAGTTGGGACGTCATATCTGCTGGATTGAAGATCCTCAAATCCGAAAAATGAATCCGCATCTGCGTCGGATTCAATGTGGGGGCCGCCAATGTGCAACACAAAATGGTTCGTCCGAGTCATAGTCGTATAGGACCACGGAGCTATCATTGGGCTCGCGAGGTCCGGAAACACTGTAAAGATCGTCATCAAAGTATTCGAGGTCGGAATCATCGGCTTGTGCGTAGGTAACTGCTTGTCGGAGGGTTCTTCGGAGGTCAAATTCATCTCCTGGGTCAATTTGCGGCAATGTGCTGTCATTCCAGGTGAGGGAAGGTTGTTTTACAGCTTTAACAGATTTTTGTTTTTTTGATTTGGGACGTTTCCCTTTTAAATTGGATTTGGGACATTTCCCCTTTAAATTGGTGCAGTCTGCGGCCTCTGACATCCTGACGCTCGGTATGTAGCACGTAGGAAGCGACTGCGCATGCTCAGATCGCTGTTCCTTTACTGATGGCCGTTTTCTTGACTGCGCATGCGCAGCATCTCGCGCATGCGCAAACGAAACTTCCGGTTCTGCGCACTGCTCGCGCAACTGTGCTAGCGTGATACCTTTAGCAAGATGGCCGCCAACCTCGACCCAGCCCTCTCTCAGGCCCGGGATTTCGGCCTCTGGGAATTCGGGCTCCGGGATCCCAGCCACGAGGTGAGTACTGCAGCTTTTCTTACCTTTATGTGCCGATTGGATTGCGTTTTCTTCACAGTACTTGGAGAATTTGTCCAGGACTGCCTGGTAATCGTACCTTTGCTGCCTCCTGAAGAACCTGAACCTTGTGAATATTTCTCTTGCCCTTGCACCGGCGATGGTGAGGAGAAATTCAATTTTTTCGCTATCATCCAGGTCTTGGAGTTCAGCTGCCACCAGGAACAATTCGAACACTTGCCGGAATCGCCGCCAGTTTTCGCGGAGATCGCCGTGGCACTGGAGCGGCTGCGGAACCGGGAGCTCTATCATTTTGCCTGGGCACTGCTGGTTGTCTCTGTACACTGAGGTATGCCGGCAGGTATCGATCCACTCCTGTACCATGTGGTGTTGGGTGCTCTGGCGCACAGATGAGCCAACACAGTTGTATGTGGTACAACTCTATTTTATTTTAACTCTTATAATACAGTTCGTTCTGGATACTCTGCACGTGCTGTCTCCCTGAGTGTGTTTAGTAGCAGATGTGTCCTGGTTCTCCTCTGCAGCTAATACTGACCACCGGGGGTCGTGTCTGTGCTTTTATATCTTTCTGTCATTGGTTGTGGTGTTGTGTGTTCTGATTTGTCTGATGGTGTGTCTATCATGATGTGTGTGTTTGAATATCATGACAACCGTCACCCTCGGAGTTAATCCCCTCAACACCGTCACCCTCAGAGTTAACCCTCTCGACACCGTCACCCTCGGAGTTAACCCTCTCGACACCATCACCCTCAGAGTTAACCCTCTCGACACCGTCACCCTCGGAGTTAACCCTCTCGACACCATCACCCTCGGAGTTAATCCTCTCGACGCCGTCACCCTCGGAGTTAACCCTCTCGACACCGTCACCCTTGGAGTTAATCCTCTCGACGCCGTCACCCTCGGAGTTAACCCTCTCGACGCCGTCACCCTCGGAGTTAACCCTCTCGACACCGTCACCCTCGGAGTTAATCCCCTCGACACCGTCACCCTCGGAGTTAATCCTCTCGACACCGTCACCCTCGGAGTTAATCCTCTCGACACCGTCACCCTCCGAGTTAACCCTCTCAACACCATCACCCTTGGAGTTAATCCTCTCGACGCCGTCTCCCTCGGAGTTAACCCTCTCGACGCCGTCTCCCTCGGAGTTAACCCTCTCGACACCGTCACCCTTGGAGTTAATCCTCTCGACGCCGTCTCCCTCGGAGTTAACCCTCTCGACGCCGTCTCCCTCGGAGTTAACCCTCTCGACGCCGTCTCCCTCGGAGTTAACCCTCTCGACACCATCACCCTTGGAGTTAATCCTCTCGACACCATCACCCTTGAAGTTAACCCTCTCGACACCGTCACCCTCGGAGTTAATCATCTCGACACCGTCACCCTCGGAGTTAACCCTCTCAACACCATCACCCTCGGAGTTAATCCCCTCAACACCGTCACCCTCGTAGTTAATCCCCTCGACACCGTCACCCTCGGAGTTAATCAATCCCCTCGACACCGTCTCCCTCGGAGTTAATCCCCTCGACACCGTCACCCTCGGAGTTAATCCCCTCGACACCATCACACTCGGAGTTAACCCTCTCAACACCACCTGAGACTTAATCCCTCAAAGGTATTGTTCATATTAAATTGCCTCTTCATCCATAACAACTGAACTGACAACCTTCTTACACTCAAAATACCAGACACAATCTTACCTTGGAAAGGCTTTTGCAGTTACATCGGGATTTGGGGAACAGATAAGCCTCAATTTCATTGAATTCCAAAACAATGATTCAAGGATTAAAGTTGATTCCAAAGTTGACTTTGGGGCAGGAAACAAAGGGGAACGGTTGAGGGGCATTTTTGGGACCGGACGGCTGTTTGCAGAGCGGTTCCGCAGCGCCCGGGGTATTTGTGGGATATATTAATTTTCCCCAATTCTTTTTCCCAACGAAGGGGCAATTTAGCGTGGTCAGCCCGTCCTCCCTGCACAGCTTTGGGATGTGGGGGTGAGACCCACTCAAACACAACAGAGACCCAGGGCCGGGATCAATCCCGGGTCCTTGCGCTGTGGGGCAGCAGTGCTAACCATTGTGCCGCCCCCTGTGGTGCAGATTAATGATTTGCATTTGAAGGTCGAGGGGATGATGCAAGAAATGGTCATGAGGTTGAGGATGAGGATAAAAGCTGTGGGCTGCAGATAGCAATGGAGTTCACCCTGAAACGAAGAACCGGATGAATGGTCACTCGCGAGACCTGCCATGCGCGGGATGTCCTTGAACGACCTCATGAGGAAATGGAGGTAAGTGCGGTGTTATAACCCCAGTGGGGGTCATGGGATAGGAACCATCAGGATTCCCGTGCCCCCCCTGAGAATGTGAACTCCCCCCCTCCCCCCCAGTAAAGTGCGGGGCTTCCCATAACCAGGGGTAGCCCCTCCAGTATAAAACCCCACCCTGGGAGCAGGGCGGGAAAGGACCGCAACTTGGCAGAGGTGTTGAAGCGGCAGACTCCGCCTCTGCCAAGAGAAGTGCGTCTTCACCACAGCCGAGGGGGTGAACCTCGGGTACCACGTGGACCGGCACATTCTGCACCCCATGGGGCAGAAGGTCCAGGTTCTCCACCAAGCCCCGGTGCCGGGGGGCCAGAGAGAAGGTCCAGATTCTCCACCAAGCCCCTGTGCCAGGGGGCCAGAGAGAAGGTCCATGTTCTCCGCCAGGCCCTGTGCCAGGGGGCCAGAGAGAAGGTCCAGGTTCTCCGCCAAGCCCTGTGCCGGGGGGCCAGGGAGAAGGTCCATGTTCTCTGCCAAGCTCTGTGCCGGGGGGCCAGGGAGAAGGTCTAGGTTCTCTGCCAAGCTCTGTGCCGGGGGGCCAGGGAGAAGGTCCCGATTCTCCGCCAAGCCCCGGTGCCGGGGGGCCAGGGAGAAGGTCCAGGTTCTCCGCCAAGCCCTGTGCCGGGGGGCCAGGGAGAAGGTCCAGATTCTCCGCCAAGCCCCGGTGCCGGGGGCCAGAGAGAAGGTCCAGGTTCTCCGCCAAGCCCGGTGCCGGGGGGCCAGAGAGAAGGTCCAGGTTCTCGGCCAAGCCCGGTGCCGGGGGGCCAGAGAGAAGGTCCAGGTTCTCCGCCAAGCCCGGTGCCGGGGGGCCAGAGAGAAGGTCCAGGTTCTCCGCCAAGCCCGGTGCCAGGGGGCCAGAGAGAAGGTCCAGATACCCCAGCAAGCCCTGTGCCAGGGGGCCAGAGAGAAGGTCCATGTTCTCCGCCAGGCCCTGTGCCAGGGGGCCAGAGAGAAGGTCCATGTTCTCCGCCAGGCCCGGTGCCAGGGGGCCAGAGAGAAGGTCCAGGTTCTCCGCCAAGCCCTGTGCCAGGGGGCCAGAGAGAAGGTCCAGGTTCTCTGCCAAGCCCTGTGCCAGGGGGCCAGAGAGAAGGTCCAGGTTCTCCACCAAGACCTGTGCCAGAGAGTCAGTGAGAAGGTCCAGGTTCTCTGCCAAGCCCTGGTGCCGGGGGGCAAGGGAGAAGGTCCATGTTCTCTGCCAAGCCCTGTGCCAGGGGGCCAGAGAGAAGGTCCAGGTTCTCCACTAAGACCTGTGCCAGGGAGTCAGTGAGAAGGTCCAGGTTCTCTGCCAAGCCCTGTGCCAGGGAGCCAGAGAGAAGGTCCAGGTTCTCTGCCAAGCCCTGTGCCAGGGATGCAGAGAGAAGGTCCAGGTTCTCCGCCAAGCCCCGGTGCCGGAGGGCCAGAGAGATGGTCCAGGTTCTCCGCCAAGCCCTGTGCTGGGGAGCCAGAGAGAAGGTCCAGTTTCTCGGCCAAGCCCTGTGCCAGGGAGCCAGAGAGAAGGTCCAGATTCTCTGCCAAGCCCTGTGCCAGGGGGCCAGAGAGAAGGTCCAGGTTCTCTGCCAAGCTGTGTGCCAGGGGGCCAGAGAGAAGGTCCAGATTCTCTGCCAAGCCCTGTGCCAGGGGGCAAGAGTGAAGGTCCAGGTTCTCTGCCAAGCCCTGTGCCAGGGAGTCAGTGAGAAGGTAGAGTTTCTCGGCCAAGCCCTGTGCCGGGGGGCCAGAGAGAAGGTCCAGATTCTCTGCCAAGCCCCGTGCCGGGGAGCCAGAGAGAAGGTCCAGGTTCTCGGCCAATCCCTGTGCCAGGGGGCCAGAGAGAAGGTCCAGATTCTCTGCCAAGCCCTGTGCCAGGGAGCCAGAGAGAAGGTCCAGATTCTCTGCCAAGCCCTGTGCCGGGGAGCCAGAGAGAAGGTCCAGTTTCTCGGCCAAGCCCTGTGCCAGGGAGCCAGAGAGAAGGTCCAGATTCTCTGCCAAGCCCTGTGCCAGGGGGCCAGAGAGAAGGTCCAGGTTCTCTGCCAAGCTCTGTGCCAGGGGGCCAGGGAGAAGGTCCAGATTCTCCGCCAAGACCCGGTGCCGGGAGGCCAGAGAGGAGGTCCAGTTTCTCCGCCAAGCTCTGTGCCGGGGGGCCAGGGAGAAGGTCCAGATTCTCGGCCAAGCCCTGTGCCAGGGAGCCAGAGAGAAGGTCCAGATTCTCTGCCAAGCCCTGTGCCGGGGGGCCAGAGAGAAGGTCCAGATTCTCTGCCAAGCCCCGTGCCGGGGAGCCAGAGAGAAGGTCCAGGTTCTCGGCCAATCCCTGTGCCAGGGGGCCAGAGAGAAGGTCCAGATTCTCTGCCAAGCCCTGTGCCAGGGAGCCAGAGAGAAGGTCCAGATTCTCTGCCAAGCCCTGTGCCGGGGGGCCAGAGAGAAGGTCCAGTTTCTCGGCCAAGCCCCGGTGCCGGGGGGCCAGAGAGAAGGTCCAGGTTCTCCGCCAAGCCCTGTGCCAGGGGGCCAGAGAGAAAGTCCAGGTTCTCTGCCAAGCCCTGTGCCAGGGGGCCAGAGAGAAGGTCCAGGTTCTCCACCAAGACCTGTGCCAGAGAGTCAGTGAGAAGTTCCAGGTTCTCTGCCAAGCCCTGGTGCCGGGGGGCCAGGGAGAAGGTCCATGTTCTCTGCCAAGCCCTGTGCCAGGGGGCCAGAGAGAAGGTCCAGGTTCTCCACTAAGACCTGTGCCAGGGAGTCAGTGAGAAGGTCCAGGTTCTCTGCCAAGCCCTGTGCCAGGGAGCCAGAGAGAAGGTGCAGGTTCTCTGCAAAGCCCTGTGCCAGGGAGCCAGAGAGAAGGTCCAGGTTCTCCGCCAAGCCCCGGTGCCGGAGGGCCAGAGAGAAGGTCCAGGTTCTCTGCCAAGCCCTGTGCCAGGGAGCCAGAGAGAAGGTCCAGGTTCTCTGCCAAGCCCTCTGCCAGGGAGCCAGAGAGAAGGTCCAGGTTCTCCGCCAAACCCTGGTGCCGGAGGGCCAGAGAGAAGGTCCAGGTTCTCCGCCAAGCCCTGTGCCGGGGAGCCAGAGAGAAGGTCCAGTTTCTCGGCCAAGCCCTGTGCCAGGGAGCCAGAGAGAAGGTCCAGATTCTCTGCCAAGCCCTGTGCCAGGGGGCCAGAGAGAAGGTCCAGGTTCTCTGCCAAGCTGTGTGCCAGGGGGCCAGGGAGAAGTTCCAGATTCTCTGCCAAGCCCCGGTGCCGGGGGGCCAGAGAGAAGGTCCAGGTTCTCTGCCAATCTCTGTGCCAGGGGGCCAGGGAGAAGGTCCAGATTCTCTGCCAAGCCCCGGTGCCGGGGGGCCAGAGAGAATGTCCAGGTTCTCTGCCAAGCTCTGTGCCGGGGGGCCAGGGAGAAGGTCCAGATTCTCGGCCAAGCCCTGTGCCAGGGAGCCAGAGCGAAGGTCCAGATTCTCTGCCAAGCCCTGTGCCAGGGGGCCAGAGAGAAGGTCCAGGTTCTCTGCCAAGCTGTGTGCCAGGGGGCCAGGGAGAAGTTCCAGATTCTCTGCCAAGCCCCGGTGCCGGGGGACAAGAGAGAAGGTCCAGGTTCTCTGCCAAGCTCTGTGCCAGGGGGCCAGGGAGAAGGTCCAGATTCTCTGCCAAGCCCCGGTGTCGGGGGGCCAGAGAGAATGTCCAGGTTCTCTGCCAAGCTCTGTGCCAGGGAGCCAGAGAGAAGGTCCAGATTCTCGGCCAAGCCCTGTGCCTGGGAGCCAGAGAGAAGGTCCAGATTCTCTGCCAAGCCCTGTGCCGGGGGGGCAGAGAGAAGGTCCAGATTCTCTGCCAAGCCCTGTGCCAGGGGGCCAGAGAGAAGGTCCAGGTTCTCTGCCAAGCCCTGTGCCAGGGAGCCAGAGAGAAGGTCCAGTTTCTCGGCCAAGCCCTGTGCCGGGGGGCCAGAGAGAAGGTCCAGATTCTCTGCCAAGCCCTGTGCCAGGGAGTCAGTGAGAAGGTCCAGTTTCTCGGCCAAGCCCTGTGCCGGGGGGCCAGAGAGAAGGTCCAGATTCTCTGCCAAGCCCCGTGCCGGGGAGCCAGAGAGAAGGTCCAGATTCTCTGCCAAGCCCCGTGCCGGGGAGCCAGAGAGAAGGTCCAGGTTCTCGGCCAATCCCTGTGCCAGGGAGCCAGAGAGAAGGTCCAGATTCTCTGCCAAGCCCTGTGCCGGGGGGCCAGAGAGAAGGTCCAGTTTCTCGGCCAAGCCCCGGTGCCGGGGGGCCAGAGAGAAGGTCCAGGTTCTCCGCCAAGCCCTGTGCCAGGGGGCCAGAGAGAAAGTCCAATTTCTCTGCCAAGCCCTGTGCCAGGGGGCCAGAGAGAAGGTCCAGGTTCTCCACCAAGACCTGTGCCAGAGAGTCAGTGAGAAGTTCCAGGTTCTCTGCCAAGCCCTGGTGCCGGGGGGCCAGGGAGAAGGTCCATGTTCTCTGCCAAGCCCTGTGCCAGGGGGCCAGAGAGAAGGTCCAGGTTCTCCACTAAGACCTGTGCCAGGGAGTCAGTGAGAAGGTCCAGGTTCTCTGCCAAGCCCTGTGCCAGGGAGCCAGAGAGAAGGTGCAGGTTCTCTGCAAAGCCCTGTGCCAGGGAGCCAGAGAGAAGGTCCAGGTTCTCCGCCAAGCCCCGGTGCCGGAGGGCCAGAGAGAAGGTCCAGGTTCTCTGCCAAGCCCTGTGCCAGGGAGCCAGAGAGAAGGTCCAGGTTCTCTGCCAAGCCCTCTGCCAGGGAGCCAGAGAGAAGGTCCAGGTTCTCCGCCAAACCCTGGTGCCGGAGGGCCAGAGAGAAGGTCCAGGTTCTCCGCCAAGCCCTGTGCCGGGGAGCCAGAGAGAAGGTCCAGTTTCTCGGCCAAGCCCTGTGCCAGAGAGCCAGAGAGAAGGTCCAGATTCTCTGCCAAGCCCTGTGCCAGGGGGCCAGAGAGAAGGTCCAGGTTCTCTGCCAAGCTGTGTGCCAGGGGGCCAGGGAGAAGTTCCAGATTCTCTGCCAAGCCCCGGTGCCGGGGGGCCAGAGAGAAGGTCCAGGTTCTCTGCCAATCTCTGTGCCAGGGGGCCAGGGAGAAGGTCCAGATTCTCTGCCAAGCCCCGGTGCCGGGGGGCCAGAGAGAATGTCCAGGTTCTCTGCCAAGCTCTGTGCCGGGGGGCCAGGGAGAAGGTCCAGATTCTCGGCCAAGCCCTGTGCCAGGGAGCCAGAGCGAAGGTCCAGATTCTCTGCCAAGCCCTGTGCCAGGGGGCCAGAGAGAAGGTCCAGGTTCTCTGCCAAGCTGTGTGCCAGGGGGCCAGGGAGAAGTTCCAGATTCTCTGCCAAGCCCCGGTGCCGGGGGACAAGAGAGAAGGTCCAGGTTCTCTGCCAAGCTCTGTGCCAGGGGGCCAGGGAGAAGGTCCAGATTCTCTGCCAAGCCCCGGTGTCGGGGGGCCAGAGAGAATGTCCAGGTTCTCTGCCAAGCTCTGTGCCAGGGAGCCAGAGAGAAGGTCCAGATTCTCGGCCAAGCCCTGTGCCTGGGAGCCAGAGAGAAGGTCCAGATTCTCTGCCAAGCCCTGTGCCGGGGGGGCAGAGAGAAGGTCCAGATTCTCTGCCAAGCCCTGTGCCAGGGGGCCAGAGAGAAGGTCCAGGTTCTCTGCCAAGCCCTGTGCCAGGGAGCCAGAGAGAAGGTCCAGTTTCTCGGCCAAGCCCTGTGCCGGGGGGCCAGAGAGAAGGTCCAGATTCTCTGCCAAGCCCTGTGCCAGGGAGTCAGTGAGAAGGTCCAGTTTCTCGGCCAAGCCCTGTGCCGGGGGGCCAGAGAGAAGGTCCAGATTCTCTGCCAAGCCCCGTGCCGGGGAGCCAGAGAGAAGGTCCAGGTTCTCGGCCAATCCCTGTGCCAGGGGGCCAGAGAGAAGGTCCAGATTCTCTGCCAAGCCCTGTGCCAGGGAGCCAGAGTGAAGGTCCAGTTTCTCGGCCAAGCCCTGTGCCAGGTAGCCAGAGAGAAGGTCCAGATTCTCTGACAAGCCCTGTGCCAGGGGGCCAGAGAGAAGGTCCAGTTTCTCGGCCAAGCCCTGTGCCAGGGAGCCAGAGAGAAGGTCCAGATTCTCTGCCAAGCCCTGTGCCAGGGGGCCAGAGAGAAGGTCCAGGTTCTCTGTCAAGCTCTGTGCCAGGGGGCCAGAGAGAAGGTCCAGGTTCTCTGCCAAGCTCTGTGCCGGGGGTCCAGGGAGAAGGTCCAGATTCTCGGCCAAGCCCTGTGCCAGGGAGCCAGAGAGAATGTCCAGATTCTCTGCCAAGCCCTGTGCCGGGGGGCCAGAGAGAAGGTCCAGTTTCTCCGCCAAGCCCCTGTGCCGGGGGCCAGAGAGAAGGTCCAGATTCTCTGCCAAGCCCCGGTGCCGGGAGGCCTGAGAGAAGGTCCAGTTTCTCCGCCAAGCCCCTGTGCCGGGGTCAAAGAGACGGTCCAGATTCTCGGCCAAGCCCTGGTGCCGGGGGGCCAGAGAAAAGATCCAGATTCTCCGCCAAGCCCTGTGCCGGGGGCCAGAGAGAAGGTCCAGGTTCTCTGCCAAGCCCCGGTGCCGGGGGGCCAGAGAGAAGGTCCAGGTTCACTGCCAAGCCCTGTGCCGGGGAGCCAGTGAGAAGGTCCAGGTTCTCTGCCAAGCCCCGGTGCCGGGGAGCCAGAGATAAGGTCCAGATTCTCTGCCAAGCTCTGTGCCGGGGGGCCAGAGAGAACGTCCAGATTCTCTGCCAAGCCCCGGTGCCAGGGGGGCCAGAGAGAAGGTCCAGATTCTCTGCCAAGCCCCGGTGCCGGGGGGCAAGAGAGAAGGTCCAGATTCTCTGCCAAGCCCCGGTGCCGGGGGGCAAGAGAGAAGGTCCAGATTCTCCGCCAAGCCCCGGTGCCAGGGGGGCCAGAGAGAAGGTCCAGATTCTCCGCCAAGCCCTGTGCCGGGGGCCAGAGAGAATGTCCAGATTCTCTTCCAATCCCTGTGCCAGGGGGCCAGGGAGAAGGTCCAGGTTCTCCGCCAAGCCCTGTGCCGGGGGGCCAGAGTGAATGTCCAGGTTCTCCGCCAAGGCCCGTGCCGGGGAGCCAGGGAGAAGGTCCAGATTCTCTGCCAAGCCCTGTGCCAGGGAGCCAGAGAGAAGGTCCAGGTTCTTGGCCAAGCCTTGTGCCAGGGAGCCAGAGAGAAGGTCCAGATTCTCCGCCAAGCCCCGGTGCCGGGAGGCCAGAGAGAAGGTCCAGATTCTCTGCCAAGCCCTGTGCCGGGAGGCCAGAGAGAAGGTCCAGATTCTCTGCCAAGCCCTGTGCCGGGGGGCCAGAGAGAAGGTCCAGATTCTCTGCCAAGCCCTGTGCCGGGGGGCCAGGGAGAAGGTCCAGGTTCTCGGCCAAGCCCTGTGCCGGGAGGCCAGAGAGTAGGTCCAGGTTCTCGGTCAAGCCCTGTGCCGGGGGCCCAGAGAGAAGGTCCAGGTTCTCGGTCAAGCCCTGTGCCGGGGGCCCATAGAGATGGTCCAGGTTCTCTGCCAAGCCCTATGCCAGGGGGCCAGGGAGAAGGTCCAGGTTCTCTGCCAAGCCCTGTGCCAGGGAGTCAGAGAGAAGTTCCAGGTTCTCGGTCAAGCCCTGTTCCGGGGGCCCAGAGAGAAGGTCCAGGTTCTCTGCCAAGCCCTGTGCCAGGGGGCCAGAGAGTAGGTCCAGGTTCTCGGTCAAGCCCTGTGCCGGGGGCCCAGAGAGAAGGTCCAGGTTCTCTGCCAAGCCCTGTGCCAGGGGGCCAGGGAGAAGGTCCAGATTCTCCGCCAAGCTCCGGTGCCGGGAGGCCAGAGAGAAGGTCCAGGTTCTCAGCCAAGCCCCGGTGCCGGGGGGCCAGAGAGAAGGTCCAGATTCTCCGTCAAGTCCTGTGCCAGGGAACCAGAGAGAAGATCCAGATACCCCAACAAGCCCTGTGCCAGGGAGCCAGAGAGAAGGTCCAGGTTCTTGGCCAAGCCTTGTGCCAGGGAGCCAGAGAGAAGGTCCAGATTCTCCGCCAAGCCCCGGTGCCGGGAGGCCAGAGAGAAGGTCCAGATTCTCTGCCAAGCCCTGTGCCAGGGGGCCAGAGAGAAGGTCCATGTTCTCCGCCAAGCCCCGGTGCCGGGGGGCCAGAGAGAAGGTCCAGATTCACCGCCAAGCCCTGTGCCGGGGGGCCAGAGAGAAGGTCCAGGTTCTCGGCCAAACCCTGGTGCCGGGGGGCCAGAGAGAAGATCCAGATACCCCACCAAGTCCTGTGCCAGGGGGCCAGAGAGAAGGTCCAGATTCTCTGCCAAGCCCGGGGGGCGAGAGAGAAGGTCCAGATACCCCACCAAGCCCTGTGCCGGGGGGCCAGGGAGAATGTCCAGATTCTCTGCCAGGCCCTGTGCCGGGGAGCCAGAGAGAAGGTCCAGGTTCTCCACCAAGCCCTGTGCCAGGGGGCCAGAGATAAGGTCCAGTTTCTCCGCCAAGCCCCGTGCCGGGGAGCCAGGGAGAAGGTCCAGTTTCTCCGCCAAGCCCTGTGCCGGGGGGCCAGAGAGAAGGTCCAGTTTCTCCGCCAAGCCCTGTGCCGGGGAGCCAGAGAGAAGTTCCAGGTTCTCTGCCAAGCCCTGTGCCAGGGGGCCAGAGAGAAGGTCCAGATTCACTGCCAAGCCCTGTGCCAGGGGGCCAGAGAGAAGGTCCAGATTCACTGCCAAGCCCCAGTGCCGGGGAGCCAGAGAGAAGGTCCAGATTCTCTGCCAAGCCCTGTGCCAGGGGGCCAGAGAGAAGGTCCAGATTCTCTGCCAAGCCCCGGTGCCGGGGAGCCAGAGAGAAGGTCCAGATTCTCTGCCAAACTCTGTGCCAGGGGGCCAGGGAGAAGGTCCAGATTCTCCGCCAAGCCCCGGTGCCGAGGGGCCAGAGAGTAGGTCCAGGTTCTCCGGCAAGCCCCAGTGCCAGGGGGGCCAGAGAGAAGGTCCAGATTCTCCGCCAAGCCCGGGGGGCCAGAGAGAAGGGGCGAAATTCTCCATTATCGGCGGAAAGTCCGCCGATCGGCGCAAAAAAAGGCGCAAATCCGACTTGCATCACGTCGGAAAAATGGGTCGAAAGTCTCCGGCCCGAAATGGGCGAGCAGCGACGTAACGGGATCCGCGCTTGCGATGTGGTTCACGCCGTGCAGCGTCATACGCGCCGAACGGCGTGACGGCTGATAAGGCCGATCTGCTCCCCCCCACCCGACCGGAACACCCGACCGCAACACCCGACTGGATGGCTGGCCGTCGCTCAGCCCCGAGGTTCGAGTCACGCGATGTGGAGGCGCTCCTGGACGCAGTGGAGCAGAGGAGGGAGGCCCTGTATCCCGGGCACGGCCGCAGAGTTGCCCCACGCCACAGCCGGCGTCTGTGGAGGGAGGTGGCAGAGGCCGTCACCGCTGTGGCCCTGAGACCACGGACAGGCACCCAGTGCCACAAGAAGGCGAACAACCTCGTCAGAGCAGGCAGGGTGAGCCTCCCCATATCCCCCCTCCCCATATCTCCCATATCCCCCCTCCCCCATATCCCCCCTCCCTCATATCCCCCATATCCCCCTCCTCCATATCCCCCATATCCCCCCTCCCCCATATCCCCCCTCCCCCATATCCCCCTCCCCCATATCCCCCCTCCCCATATCCCCCCCAATATCCCCCTCCCCATATCCCCCCTCCCCATATCCCCCCTCCCCATATCCCCCATATCCCCCATATCCCCCCTCCCCCATATCATTCCCCCTCCCCCATATCATTCCCCCTCCCCATATCACCCCCCCTCCCCCATATCATCCCCCCTCCCCCATATCATCCCCCCTCCCCCATATCATCCCCCCTCCCCCATATCATCCCCCCTCCCCCATATCATCCCCCCCTCCCCATATCATCCCCCCCTCCCCCATATCATCCCCCCCTCCCCCATATCATCCCCCCCTCCCCCATATCATCCCCCCCTCCCCCATATCATCCCCCCTCCCCCATATCCCCCCCCCTCCCCATATCCCCCCCTCCCCCATATCATCCCCCCCTCCCCCATATCATCCCCCCTCCCCCATATCATCCCCCCCTCCCCCATATCCCCCCTCCCCATATCATCCCCCCTCCCCCATATCATCCCCCCTCCCCATATCATCCCCCCTCCCCATATCATCCCCCCCCTCCCCCATATCCTGCCCCCTCCCCCATATCCTGCCCCCTCCCCCATATCATCCCCCCTCCCCCATATCCCCCCCTCCCCCATATCCCCCCTCCCCCATATCCCCCCTCCCCCATATCCCCCCCTCCCCCATATCATCCCCCATATCATCCCCCCCTCCCCCATATCCCCCCATATCCCCCCTCCCCCATATCCCCCCTCCCCCATATCCCCCCCCTCCCCCATATCATCCCCCATATCATCCCCCCCTCCCCCATATCCCCCCCTCCCCCATATCATCCCCCCCTCCCCCATATCATCCCCCCTCCCCCATATCATCCCCCCCCTCCCCCATATCCCCCCCTCCTCCCCATATCCCCCCTCCCCCATATCTCCCTCCTCCCCCATACCCCCCCTCCCCAAGTGAATCCAGCCCTAACCTTAACCTCTGCAATGCACGCGCAACCGATGGCGTGCATTCATTTACCTGCCTAACAGTGTTGCCTTTTACCCCTGCCACCCCCCCCCTCCCACAGGATAAGCGCGCACACAACAATAGGGAGCATGTGAGGACTGGAGGAGGCCCCGCTGATGAGAGGCCACTGACCGAACACGAGGAAAGGGCCCTGGAACTGGCTGGCGGACCTGAGGACCGGGAGGTTGCTGATGCATAGGTCGGGGGCGTACTAGCAAGTGAGCCACCGACAGCCCGTCCCCATATCCCCCCTCCCCTATATCCCCCTCCCCCATATCACCTGATCACTGCCTGATGTCTAACCATGTATGCTTCATTGTGTATCGCAGGACCAAACGTCCAGGCACCCATCCCCGCAGATGCAGACCGCCCGCAGGATGCCCCTCGGAGACCACGGGAGATGGAGAGACCCGGACCCTCCGGCATGCGACGCCCGCAGGATGCCCCTCGGAGGCCACGGCAGATGGAGAGACCTGGAGCAACAGGGAGACGACACCCCCGTCACGTGCGGGAGCGACCACCCAGCGACGAGGGGGGCAGCCACAGGCCCCCGTCACATCTGAGCCAGGACACCACTACCCAGGACACCACTACCCAGGACACCCCTACCCAGGACACCACTACCCAGGACACCACTACCCGGGACACCCCTACCCGGGACACCCCTACCCGGGACAGCACTGCCCAGGAAGACAAAATACCGGACAGTGACACAGAGTGGATGGGTGGAGACGAACCCCCACCCCAAAGTGCCATGGACTCAGAGTGGGACGAAGAGCACGACACAACGCCACTGCTGTCACCAACACCCTCCACCATCGCAGAAACAGTCACCATGGTTGGGCACTTTAGTGATGAGGCGTCACACGCCGCTCCGGGACCCACGCCGCTCCGGGACGCACGCCGCTCCGGGACCCACGCCGCTCCGGGACCCACGCCGCTCCGGGAACCACGCCGCTCCGGGACGCACGCCGCTCCGGGAACCACGCCGCTCCGGGACCCACGCCGCTCCGGGACCCACGCCGCTCCGGGACCCACGCCGCTCCGGGACCCACGCCGCTCCGGGACCCACGCCGCTCCGGGACCCACGCCGCTCCGGGACGCACGCCGCTCCGGGACCCACGCCGCTCCGGGACCCACGCCGCTCCGGGACCCACGCCGCTCCGGGACCCACGCCGCTCCGGGACCCACGCCGCTCCGGGACCCACGCCGCTCCGGGACCCACGCCGCTCCGGGCTTGGACGAGGCGATTCCTTTGGCTTGTCTTCAGTTGGGCTTGAACAGTCTTCAGCGCTGTGCCCTTCATTGTAGCATGAGAGACCGTCATGGTCATGCTGCTGTGTAGTGGAGCATGGTAGGCTGTTATAGCCTTCTTGCTGTTCACGTGAGCATGGCAGACTTGCATCGTCTGCCGCTGGTTGGTCAGGAGAGGTTGCTAGACCCTCATGGTCTTGTTCCTGCAAGGACTGCACATTGGAGTCTTGCGTTGCTTCTATCGTGGAGGCTGTCCACGAGCTCTCTGTGGAGGCTTGTGACACTGGAGTCACTTCTGGTTCATGCGAAGACTGCGCTCTGGAGTCTTGCATGTCTTCTTTCATAGAGTCGGGAACGTTGAGCGGGACGTGGACCACGCTCTGTGTGGCAGCAGGGCGCTCTCCATGTGCTTGCAGCGCTTCCTGTCTGTTAATGTCAGGCTGCAGCATCATCCGGTACTGATAAGTTGGGACGTCATATCTGCTGGATTGAAGATCCTCAAATCCGAAAAATGAATCCGCATCTGCGTCGGATTCAATGTGGGGGCCGCCAATGTGCAACACAAAATGGTTCGTCCGAGTCATAGTCGTATAGGACCACGGAGCTATCATTGGGCTCGCGAGGTCCGGAAACACTGTAAAGATCGTCATCAAAGTATTCGAGGTCGGAATCATCGGCTTGTGCGTAGGTAACTGCTTGTCGGAGGGTTCTTCGGAGGTCAAATTCATCTCCTGGGTCAATTTGCGGCAATGTGCTGTCATTCCAGGTGAGGGAAGGTTGTTTTACAGCTTTAACAGATTTTTGTTTTTTTGATTTGGGACGTTTCCCTTTTAAATTGGATTTGGGACATTTCCCCTTTAAATTGGTGCAGTCTGCGGCCTCTGACATCCTGACGCTCGGTATGTAGCACGTAGGAAGCGACTGCGCATGCTCAGATCGCTGTTCCTTTACTGATGGCCGTTTTCTTGACTGCGCATGCGCAGCATCTCGCGCATGCGCAAACGAAACTTCCGGTTCTGCGCACTGCTCGCGCAACTGTGCTAGCGTGATACCTTTAGCAAGATGGCCGCCAACCTCGACCCAGCCCTCTCTCAGGCCCGGGATTTCGGCCTCTGGGAATTCGGGCTCCGGGATCCCAGCCACGAGGTGAGTACTGCAGCTTTTCTTACCTTTATGTGCCGATTGGATTGCGTTTTCTTCACAGTACTTGGAGAATTTGTCCAGGACTGCCTGGTAATCGTACCTTTGCTGCCTCCTGAAGAACCTGAACCTTGTGAATATTTCTCTTGCCCTTGCACCGGCGATGGTGAGGAGAAATTCAATTTTTTCGCTATCATCCAGGTCTTGGAGTTCAGCTGCCACCAGGAACAATTCGAACACTTGCCGGAATCGCCGCCAGTTTTCGCGGAGATCGCCGTGGCACTGGAGCGGCTGCGGAACCGGGAGCTCTATCATTTTGCCTGGGCACTGCTGGTTGTCTCTGTACACTGAGGTATGCCGGCAGGTATCGATCCACTCCTGTACCATGTGGTGTTGGGTGCTCTGGCGCACAGATGAGCCAACACAGTTGTATGTGGTACAACTCTATTTTATTTTAACTCTTATAATACAGTTCGTTCTGGATACTCTGCACGTGCTGTCTCCCTGAGTGTGTTTAGTAGCAGATGTGTCCTGGTTCTCCTCTGCAGCTAATACTGACCACCGGGGGTCGTGTCTGTGCTTTTATATCTTTCTGTCATTGGTTGTGGTGTTGTGTGTTCTGATTTGTCTGATGGTGTGTCTATCATGATGTGTGTGTTTGAATATCATGACAACCGTCACCCTCGGAGTTAATCCCCTCAACACCGTCACCCTCAGAGTTAACCCTCTCGACACCGTCACCCTCGGAGTTAACCCTCTCGACACCATCACCCTCAGAGTTAACCCTCTCGACACCGTCACCCTCGGAGTTAACCCTCTCGACACCATCACCCTCGGAGTTAATCCTCTCGACGCCGTCACCCTCGGAGTTAACCCTCTCGACACCGTCACCCTTGGAGTTAATCCTCTCGACGCCGTCACCCTCGGAGTTAACCCTCTCGACGCCGTCACCCTCGGAGTTAACCCTCTCGACACCGTCACCCTCGGAGTTAATCCCCTCGACACCGTCACCCTCGGAGTTAATCCTCTCGACACCGTCACCCTCGGAGTTAATCCTCTCGACACCGTCACCCTCCGAGTTAACCCTCTCAACACCATCACCCTTGGAGTTAATCCTCTCGACGCCGTCTCCCTCGGAGTTAACCCTCTCGACGCCGTCTCCCTCGGAGTTAACCCTCTCGACACCGTCACCCTTGGAGTTAATCCTCTCGACGCCGTCTCCCTCGGAGTTAACCCTCTCGACGCCGTCTCCCTCGGAGTTAACCCTCTCGACGCCGTCTCCCTCGGAGTTAACCCTCTCGACACCATCACCCTTGGAGTTAATCCTCTCGACACCATCACCCTTGAAGTTAACCCTCTCGACACCGTCACCCTCGGAGTTAATCATCTCGACACCGTCACCCTCGGAGTTAACCCTCTCAACACCATCACCCTCGGAGTTAATCCCCTCAACACCGTCACCCTCGTAGTTAATCCCCTCGACACCGTCACCCTCGGAGTTAATCAATCCCCTCGACACCGTCTCCCTCGGAGTTAATCCCCTCGACACCGTCACCCTCGGAGTTAATCCCCTCGACACCATCACACTCGGAGTTAACCCTCTCAACACCACCTGAGACTTAATCCCTCAAAGGTATTGTTCATATTAAATTGCCTCTTCATCCATAACAACTGAACTGACAACCTTCTTACACTCAAAATACCAGACACAATCTTACCTTGGAAAGGCTTTTGCAGTTACATCGGGATTTGGGGAACAGATAAGCCTCAATTTCATTGAATTCCAAAACAATGATTCAAGGATTAAAGTTGATTCCAAAGTTGACTTTGGGGCAGGAAACAAAGGGGAACGGTTGAGGGGCATTTTTGGGACCGGACGGCTGTTTGCAGAGCGGTTCCGCAGCGCCCGGGGTATTTGTGGGATATATTAATTTTCCCCAATTCTTTTTCCCAACGAAGGGGCAATTTAGCGTGGTCAGCCCGTCCTCCCTGCACAGCTTTGGGATGTGGGGGTGAGACCCACTCAAACACAACAGAGACCCAGGGCCGGGATCAATCCCGGGTCCTTGCGCTGTGGGGCAGCAGTGCTAACCATTGTGCCGCCCCCTGTGGTGCAGATTAATGATTTGCATTTGAAGGTCGAGGGGATGATGCAAGAAATGGTCATGAGGTTGAGGATGAGGATAAAAGCTGTGGGCTGCAGATAGCAATGGAGTTCACCCTGAAACGAAGAACCGGATGAATGGTCACTCGCGAGACCTGCCATGCGCGGGATGTCCTTGAACGACCTCATGAGGAAATGGAGGTAAGTGCGGTGTTATAACCCCAGTGGGGGTCATGGGATAGGAACCATCAGGATTCCCGTGCCCCCCCTGAGAATGTGAACTCCCCCCCTCCCCCCCAGTAAAGTGCGGGGCTTCCCATAACCAGGGGTAGCCCCTCCAGTATAAAACCCCACCCTGGGAGCAGGGCGGGAAAGGACCGCAACTTGGCAGAGGTGTTGAAGCGGCAGACTCCGCCTCTGCCAAGAGAAGTGCGTCTTCACCACAGCCGAGGGGGTGAACCTCGGGTACCACGTGGACCGGCACATTCTGCACCCCATGGGGCAGAAGGTCCAGGTTCTCCACCAAGCCCCGGTGCCGGGGGGCCAGAGAGAAGGTCCAGATTCTCCACCAAGCCCCTGTGCCAGGGGGCCAGAGAGAAGGTCCATGTTCTCCGCCAGGCCCTGTGCCAGGGGGCCAGAGAGAAGGTCCAGGTTCTCCGCCAAGCCCTGTGCCGGGGGGCCAGGGAGAAGGTCCATGTTCTCTGCCAAGCTCTGTGCCGGGGGGCCAGGGAGAAGGTCCAGGTTCTCTGCCAAGCTCTGTGCCGGGGGGCCAGGGAGAAGGTCCCGATTCTCCGCCAAGCCCCGGTGCCGGGGGGCCAGGGAGAAGGTCCAGGTTCTCCGCCAAGCCCTGTGCCGGGGGGCCAGGGAGAAGGTCCAGATTCTCCGCCAAGCCCCGGTGCCGGGGGCCAGAGAGAAGGTCCAGGTTCTCCGCCAAGCCCGGTGCCGGGGGGCCAGAGAGAAGGTCCAGGTTCTCGGCCAAGCCCGGTGCCGGGGGGCCAGAGAGAAGGTCCAGGTTCTCCGCCAAGCCCGGTGCCGGGGGGCCAGAGAGAAGGTCCAGGTTCTCCGCCAAGCCCGGTGCCAGGGGGCCAGAGAGAAGGTCCAGATACCCCAGCAAGCCCTGTGCCAGGGGGCCAGAGAGAAGGTCCATGTTCTCCGCCAGGCCCTGTGCCAGGGGGCCAGAGAGAAGGTCCATGTTCTCCGCCAGGCCCGGTGCCAGGGGGCCAGAGAGAAGGTCCAGGTTCTCCGCCAAGCCCTGTGCCAGGGGGCCAGAGAGAAGGTCCAGGTTCTCTGCCAAGCCCTGTGCCAGGGGGCCAGAGAGAAGGTCCAGGTTCTCCACCAAGACCTGTGCCAGAGAGTCAGTGAGAAGGTCCAGGTTCTCTGCCAAGCCCTGGTGCCGGGGGGCAAGGGAGAAGGTCCATGTTCTCTGCCAAGCCCTGTGCCAGGGGGCCAGAGAGAAGGTCCAGGTTCTCCACTAAGACCTGTGCCAGGGAGTCAGTGAGAAGGTCCAGGTTCTCTGCCAAGCCCTGTGCCAGGGAGCCAGAGAGAAGGTCCAGGTTCTCTGCCAAGCCCTGTGCCAGGGAGGCAGAGAGAAGGTCCAGGTTCTCCGCCAAGCCCCGGTGCCGGAGGGCCAGAGAGATGGTCCAGGTTCTCCGCCAAGCCCTGTGCTGGGGAGCCAGAGAGAAGGTCCAGTTTCTCGGCCAAGCCCTGTGCCAGGGAGCCAGAGAGAAGGTCCAGATTCTCTGCCAAGCCCTGTGCCAGGGGGCCAGAGAGAAGGTCCAGGTTCTCTGCCAAGCTGTGTGCCAGGGGGCCAGGGAGAAGTTCCAGATTCTCTGCCAAGCCCTGTGCCAGGGAGCCAGAGAAAAGGTCCAGGTTCTCTGCCAAGCTCTGTGCCAGGGGGCCAGGGAGAAGGTCCAGATTCTCTGCCAAGCCCCGGTGCCGGGGGGCCAGAGAGAATGTCCAGGTTCTCTGTCAAGCTCTGTGCCGGGGGGCCAGGGAGAAGGTCCAGATTCTCGGCCAAGCCCTGTGCCAGGGAGCCAGAGAGAAGGTCCAGATTCACTGCCAAGCCCTGTGCCGGGGGGCCAGAGAGAAGGTCCAGATTCTCTGCCAAGCCCTGTGCCAGGGGGCAAGAGTGAAGGTCCAGGTTCTCTGCCAAGCCCTGTGCCAGGGAGTCAGTGAGAAGGTCCAGTTTCTCGGCCAAGCCCTGTGCCGGGGGGCCAGAGAGAAGGTCCAGATTCTCTGCCAAGCCCCGTGCCGGGGAGCCAGAGAGAAGGTCCAGGTTCTCGGCCAATCCCTGTGCCAGGGGGCCAGAGAGAAGGTCCAGATTCTCTGCCAAGCCCTGTGCCAGGGAGCCAGAGAGAAGGTCCAGATTCTCTGCCAAGCCCCGTGCCGGGGAGCCAGAGAGAAGGTCCAGGTTCTCGGCCAATCCCTGTGCCAGGGGGCCAGAGAGAAGGTCCAGATTCTCTGCCAAGCCCTGTGCCGGGGAGCCAGAGAGAGGGTCCAGTTTCTCGGCCAAGCCCTGTGCCAGGGAGCCAGAGAGAAGGTCCAGATTCTCTGCCAAGCCCTGTGCCAGGGGGCCAGAGAGAAGGTCCAGGTTCTCTGCCAAGCTCTGTGCCAGGGGGCCAGGGAGAAGGTCCAGATTCTCCGCCAAGACCCGGTGCCGGGAGGCCAGAGAGGAGGTCCAGTTTCTCCGCCAAGCTCTGTGCCGGGGGGCCAGGGAGAAGGTCCAGATTCTCGGCCAAGCCCTGTGCCAGGGAGCCAGAGAGAAGGTCCAGATTCTCTGCCAAGCCCTTTGCCGGGGGGCCAGAGAGAAGGTCCAGATTCTCTGCCAAGCCCCGTGCCGGGGAGCCAGAGAGAAGGTCCAGGTTCTCGGCCAATCCCTGTGCCAGGGGGCCAGAGAGAAGGTCCAGATTCTCTGCCAAGCCCTGTGCCAGGGAGCCAGAGAGAAGGTCCAGATTCTCTGCCAAGCCCTGTGCCGGGGGGCCAGAGAGAAGGTCCAGTTTCTCGGCCAAGCCCCGGTGCCGGGGGGCCAGAGAGAAGGTCCAGGTTCTCCGCCAAGCCCTGTGCCAGGGGGCCAGAGAGAAAGTCCAGGTTCTCTGCCAAGCCCTGTGCCAGGGGGCCAGAGAGAAGGTCCAGGTTCTCCACCAAGACCTGTGCCAGAGAGTCAGTGAGAAGTTCCAGGTTCTCTGCCAAGCCCTGGTGCCGGGGGGCCAGGGAGAAGGTCCATGTTCTCTGCCAAGCCCTGTGCCAGGGGGCCAGAGAGAAGGTCCAGGTTCTCCACTAAGACCTGTGCCAGGGAGTCAGTGAGAAGGTCCAGGTTCTCTGCCAAGCCCTGTGCCAGGGAGCCAGAGAGAAGGTGCAGGTTCTCTGCAAAGCTCTGTGCCAGGGAGCCAGAGAGA
Organism: Scyliorhinus torazame; assembly: GCF_047496885.1. Taxonomy (NCBI): domain Eukaryota; kingdom Metazoa; phylum Chordata; class Chondrichthyes; order Carcharhiniformes; family Scyliorhinidae; genus Scyliorhinus; species Scyliorhinus torazame. The sequence continues at coordinate 414,984,915 of NC_092707.1, forward strand.
AGGTCCAGGTTCTCCGCCAAGCCCCGGTGCCGGAGGGCCAGAGAGAAGGTCCAGGTTCTCTGCCAAGCCCTGTGCCAGGGAGCCAGAGAGAAGGTCCAGGTTCTCTGCCAAGCCCTCTGCCAGGGAGCCAGAGAGAAGGTCCAGGTTCTCCGCCAAACCCTGGTGCCGGAGGGCCAGAGAGAAGGTCCAGGTTCTCCGCCAAGCCCTGTGCCGGGGAGCCAGAGAGAAGGTCCAGTTTCTCGGCCAAGCCCTGTGCCAGGGAGCCAGAGAGAAGGTCCAGATTCTCTGCCAAGCCCTGTGCCAGGGGGCCAGAGAGAAGGTCCAGGTTCTCTGCCAAGCTGTGTGCCAGGGGGCCAGGGAGAAGTTCCAGATTCTCTGCCAAGCCCCGGTGCCGGGGGGCCAGAGAGAAGGTCCAGGTTCTCTGCCAATCTCTGTGCCAGGGGGCCAGGGAGAAGGTCCAGATTCTCTGCCAAGCCCCGGTGCCGGGGGGCCAGAGAGAATGTCCAGGTTCTCTGCCAAGCTCTGTGCCGGGGGGCCAGGGAGAAGGTCCAGATTCTCGGCCAAGCCCTGTGCCAGGGAGCCAGAGCGAAGGTCCAGATTCTCTGCCAAGCCCTGTGCCAGGGGGCCAGAGAGAAGGTCCAGGTTCTCTGCCAAGCTGTGTGCCAGGGGGCCAGGGAGAAGTTCCAGATTCTCTGCCAAGCCCCGGTGCCGGGGGACAAGAGAGAAGGTCCAGGTTCTCTGCCAAGCTCTGTGCCAGGGGGCCAGGGAGAAGGTCCAGATTCTCTGCCAAGCCCCGGTGTCGGGGGGCCAGAGAGAATGTCCAGGTTCTCTGCCAAGCTCTGTGCCAGGGAGCCAGAGAGAAGGTCCAGATTCTCGGCCAAGCCCTGTGCCTGGGAGCCAGAGAGAAGGTCCAGATTCTCTGCCAAGCCCTGTGCCGGGGGGGCAGAGAGAAGGTCCAGATTCTCTGCCAAGCCCTGTGCCAGGGGGCCAGAGAGAAGGTCCAGGTTCTCTGCCAAGCCCTGTGCCAGGGAGCCAGAGAGAAGGTCCAGTTTCTCGGCCAAGCCCTGTGCCGGGGGGCCAGAGAGAAGGTCCAGATTCTCTGCCAAGCCCTGTGCCAGGGAGTCAGTGAGAAGGTTCAGTTTCTCGGCCAAGCCCTGTGCCGGGGGGCCAGAGAGAAGGTCCAGATTCTCTGCCAAGCCCCGTGCCGGGGAGCCAGAGAGAAGGTCCAGATTCTCTGCCAAGCCCAGTGCCGGGGAGCCAGAGAGAAGGTCCAGGTTCTCGGCCAATCCCTGTGCCAGGGAGCCAGAGAGAAGGTCCAGATTCTCTGCCAAGCCCTGTGCCGGGGGGCCAGAGAGAAGGTCCAGTTTCTCGGCCAAGCCCCGGTGCCGGGGGGCCAGAGAGAAGGTCCAGGTTCTCCGCCAAGCCCTGTGCCAGGGGGCCAGAGAGAAAGTCCAGGTTCTCTGCCAAGCCCTGTGCCAGGGGGCCAGAGAGAAGGTCCAGGTTCTCCACCAAGACCTGTGCCAGAGAGTCAGTGAGAAGTTCCAGGTTCTCTGCCAAGCCCTGGTGCCGGGGGGCCAGGGAGAAGGTCCATGTTCTCTGCCAAGCCCTGTGCCAGGGGGCCAGAGAGAAGGTCCAGGTTCTCCACTAAGACCTGTGCCAGGGAGTCAGTGAGAAGGTCCAGGTTCTCTGCCAAGCCCTGTGCCAGGGAGCCAGAGAGAAGGTGCAGGTTCTCTGCAAAGCCCTGTGCCAGGGAGCCAGAGAGAAGGTCCAGGTTCTCCGCCAAGCCCCGGTGCCGGAGGGCCAGAGAGAAGGTCCAGGTTCTCTGCCAAGCCCTGTGCCAGGGAGCCAGAGAGAAGGTCCAGGTTCTCTGCCAAGCCCTCTGCCAGGGAGCCAGAGAGAAGGTCCAGGTTCTCCGCCAAACCCTGGTGCCGGAGGGCCAGAGAGAAGGTCCAGGTTCTCCGCCAAGCCCTGTGCCGGGGAGCCAGAGAGAAGGTCCAGTTTCTCGGCCAAGCCCTGTGCCAGAGAGCCAGAGAGAAGGTCCAGATTCTCTGCCAAGCCCTGTGCTAGGGGGCCAGAGAGAAGGTCCAGGTTCTCTGCCAAGCTGTGTGCCAGGGGGCCAGGGAGAAGTTCCAGATTCTCTGCCAAGCCCCGGTGCCGGGGGGCCAGAGAGAAGGTCCAGGTTCTCTGCCAATCTCTGTGCCAGGGGGCCAGGGAGAAGGTCCAGATTCTCTGCCAAGCCCCGGTGCCGGGGGGCCAGAGAGAATGTCCAGGTTCTCTGCCAAGCTCTGTGCCGGGGGGCCAGGGAGAAGGTCCAGATTCTCGGCCAAGCCCTGTGCCAGGGAGCCAGAGCGAAGGTCCAGATTCTCTGCCAAGCCCTGTGCCAGGGGGCCAGAGAGAAGGTCCAGGTTCTCTGCCAAGCTGTGTGCCAGGGGGCCAGGGAGAAGTTCCAGATTCTCTGCCAAGCCCCGGTGCCGGGGGACAAGAGAGAAGGTCCAGGTTCTCTGCCAAGCTCTGTGCCAGGGGGCCAGGGAGAAGGTCCAGATTCTCTGCCAAGCCCCGGTGTCGGGGGGCCAGAGAGAATGTCCAGGTTCTCTGCCAAGCTCTGTGCCAGGGAGCCAGAGAGAAGGTCCAGATTCTCGGCCAAGCCCTGTGCCTGGGAGCCAGAGAGAAGGTCCAGATTCTCTGCCAAGCCCTGTGCCGGGGGGGCAGAGAGAAGGTCCAGATTCTCTGCCAAGCCCTGTGCCAGGGGGCCAGAGAGAAGGTCCAGGTTCTCTGCCAAGCCCTGTGCCAGGGAGCCAGAGAGAAGGTCCAGTTTCTCGGCCAAGCCCTGTGCCGGGGGGCCAGAGAGAAGGTCCAGATTCTCTGCCAAGCCCTGTGCCAGGGAGTCAGTGAGAAGGTCCAGTTTCTCGGCCAAGCCCTGTGCCGGGGGGCCAGAGAGAAGGTCCAGATTCTCTGCCAAGCCCCGTGCCGGGGAGCCAGAGAGAAGGTCCAGGTTCTCGGCCAATCCCTGTGCCAGGGGGCCAGAGAGAAGGTCCAGATTCTCTGCCAAGCCCTGTGCCAGGGAGCCAGAGTGAAGGTCCAGTTTCTCGGCCAAGCCCTGTGCCAGGTAGCCAGAGAGAAGGTCCAGATTCTCTGACAAGCCCTGTGCCAGGGGGCCAGAGAGAAGGTCCAGTTTCTCGGCCAAGCCCTGTGCCAGGGAGCCAGAGAGAAGGTCCAGATTCTCTGCCAAGCCCTGTGCCAGGGGGCCAGAGAGAAGGTCCAGGTTCTCTGTCAAGCTCTGTGCCAGGGGGCCAGAGAGAAGGTCCAGGTTCTCTGCCAAGCTCTGTGCGGGGGTCCAGGGAGAAGGTCCAGATTCTCGGCCAAGCCCTGTGCCAGGGAGCCAGAGAGAATGTCAAGATTCTCTGCCAAGCCCTGTGCCGGGGGGCCAGAGAGAAGGTCCAGTTTCTCCGCCAAGCCCCTGTGCCGGGGGCCAGAGAGAAGGTCCAGATTCTCTGCCAAGCCCCGGTGCCGGGAGGCCTGAGAGAAGGTCCAGTTTCTCCGCCAAGCCCCTGTGCCGGGGTCAAAGAGACGGTCCAGATTCTCGCCAAGCCCTGGTGCCGGGGGGCCAGAGAAAAGATCCAGATTCTCCGCCAAGCCCTGTGCCGGGGGCCAGAGAGAAGGTCCAGGTTCTCTGCCAAGCCCCGGTGCCGGGGGGCCAGAGAGAAGGTCCAGGTTCACTGCCAAGCCCTGTGCCGGGGAGCCAGTGAGAAGGTCCAGGTTCTCTGCCAAGCCCCGGTGCCGGGGAGCCAGAGATAAGGTCCAGATCTCTGCCAAGCTCTGTGCCGGGGGGCCAGAGAGAACGTCAGATTCTCTGCAAGCCCGGTGCCAGGGGGGCCAGAGAGAAGGTCCAGATTCTCTGCCAAGCCCCGGTGCCGGGGGGCAAGAGAGAAGGTCCAGATTCTCCGCCAAGCCCCGGTGCCAGGGGGGCCAGAGAGAAGGTCCAGATTCTCCGCCAAGCCCTGTGCCGGGGGCCAGAGAGAAGGTCCAGATTCTCTGCCAAGCCCTGTGCCAGGGGGCCAGAGAGAATGTCCAGATTCTCTTCCAATCCTGTGCCAGGGGGCCAGGGAGAAGGTCCAGGTTCTCCGCCAAGCCCTGTGCCGGGGGGCCAGAGTGAATGTCCAGGTTCTCCGCCAAGGCCCAGTGCCGTGGAGCCAGGGAGAAGGTCAGATTCTCTGCCAAGCCCTGTGCAGGGAGCCAGAGAGAAGGTCCAGGTTCTTGGCCAAGCCTTGTGCCAGGGAGCCAGAGAGAAGGTCCAGATTCTCCGCCAAGCCCCGGTGCCGGGAGGCCAGAGAGAAGGTCCAGATTCTCTGCCAAGCCCTGTGCCGGGAGGCCAGAGAGAAGGTCCAGATTCTCTGCCAAGCCCTGTGCCGGGGGGCCAGAGAGAAGGTCCAGATTCTCTGCCAAGCCCTGTGCCGGGGGGCCAGGGAGAAGGTCCAGGTTCTCGGCCAAGCCTGTGCCGGGAGGCCAGAGAGTAGGTCCAGGTTCTCGGTCAAGCCCTGTGCCGGGGGCCCAGAGAGAAGGTCCAGGTTCTCGGTCAAGCCCTGTGCCGGGGGCCCATAGAGATGGTCCCAGGTTCTCTGCCAAGCCCTATGCCAGGGGGCCAGGGAGAAGGTCCAGGTTCTCTGCCAGCCCTGTGCCAGGGAGTCAGAGAGAAGTTCCAGGTTCTCGGTCAAGCCCTGTTCCGGGGGCCCAGAGAGAAGGTCCAGGTTCTCTGCCAAGCCCTGTGCCAGGGGGCCAAGAGAGTAGGTCCAGGTTCTCGGTCAAGCCTTCAAGCCCTGTGCCGGGGGCCCAGAGAGAAGGTCCAGGTTCTCTGCCAAGCCCTGTGCCAGGGGGCCAGGGAGAAGGTCCAGATTCTCCGCCAAGCTCCGGTGCCGGGAGGCCAGAGAGAAGGTCCAGGTTCTCAGCCAAGCCCCGGTGCCGGGGGGCCAGAGAGAAGGTCCAGATTCTCCGTCAAGTCCTGTGCCAGGGAACCAGAGAGAAGATCCAGATACCCCAACAAGCCCTGTGCCAGGGAGCCAGAGAGAAGGTCCAGGTTCTTGGCCAAGCCTTGTGCCAGGGAGCCAGAGAGAAGGTCCAGATTCTCCGCCAAGCCCCGGTGCCGGGAGGCCAGAGAGAAGGTCCAGATTCTCTGCCAAGCCCTGTGCCAGGGGGCCAGAGAGAAGGTCCATGTTCTCCGCCAAGCCCCGGTGCCGGGGGGCCAGAGAGAAGGTCCAGATTCACCGCCAAGCCCTGTGCCGGGGGGCCAGAGAGAAGGTCCAGGTTCTCGGCCAAACCCTGGTGCCGGGGGGCCAGAGAGAAGATCCAGATACCCCACCAAGTCCTGTGCCAGGGGGCCAGAGAGAAGGTCCAGATTCTCTGCCAAGCCCGGGGGGCGAGAGAGAAGGTCCAGATACCCCACCAAGCCCTGTGCCGGGGGGCCAGGGAGAATGTCCAGATTCTCTGCCAGGCCCTGTGCCGGGGAGCCAGAGAGAAGGTCCAGGTTCTCCACCAAGCCCTGTGCCAGGGGGCCAGAGATAAGGTCCAGTTTCTCCGCCAAGCCCCGTGCCGGGGAGCCAGGGAGAAGGTCCAGTTTCTCCGCCAAGCCCTGTGCCGGGGGGCCAGAGAGAAGGTCCAGTTTCTCCGCCAAGCCCTGTGCCGGGGAGCCAGAGAGAAGTTCCAGGTTCTCTGCCAAGCCCTGTGCCAGGGGGCCAGAGAGAAGGTCCAGATTCACTGCCAAACCCTGTGCCAGGGGGCCAGAGAGAAGGTCCAGATTCACTGCCAAGCCCCAGTGCCGGGGAGCCAGAGAGAAGGTCCAGATTCTCTGCCAAGCCCTGTGCCAGGGGGCCAGAGAGAAGGTCCAGATTCTCTGCCAAGCCCCGGTGCCGGGGAGCCAGAGAGAAGGTCCAGATTCTCTGCCAAACTCTGTGCCAGGGGGCCAGGGAGAAGGTCCAGATTCTCCGCCAAGCCCCGGTGCCGAGGGGCCAGAGAGTAGGTCCAGGTTCTCCGGCAAGCCCCAGTGCCAGGGGGGCCAGAGAGAAGGTCCAGATTCTCCGCCAAGCCCGGGGGGCCAGAGAGAAGGGGCGAAATTCTCCATTATCGGCGGAAAGTCCGCCGATCGGCGCAAAAAAAGGCGCAAATCCGACTTGCATCACGTCGTAAAAATGGGTCGAAAGTCTCCGGCCCGAAAATGGGCGAGCAGCGACGTAACGGGATCCGCGCTTGCGCTGTGGTTCACGCCGTGCAGCGTCATACGCGCCGAACGGCGTGACGGCTGATAAGGCCGATCTGCTCCCCCCCACCCGACCGGAACACCCGACCGCAACACCCGACTGGATGGCTGGCCGTCGCTCAGCCCCGAGGTTCGAGTCACGCGATGTGGAGGCGCTCCTGGACGCAGTGGAGCAGAGGAGGGAGGCCCTGTATCCCGGGCACGGCCGCAGAGTTGCCCCACGCCACAGCCGGCGTCTGTGGAGGGAGGTGGCAGAGGCCGTCACCGCTGTGGCCCTGAGACCACGGACAGGCACCCAGTGCCACAAGAAGGCGAACAACCTCGTCAGAGCAGGCAGGGTGAGCCTCCCCATATCCCCCCTCCCCATATCTCCCATATCCCCCCTCCCCCATATCCCCCCTCCCTCATATCCCCCATATCCCCCTCCTCCATATCCCCCATATCCCCCCTCCCCCATATCCCCCCTCCCCCATATCCCCCTCCCCCATATCCCCCTCCCCATATCCCCCCCAATATCCCCCTCCCCATATCCCCCCTCCCCATATCCCCCCTCCCCATATCCCCCATATCCCCCATATCCCCCCTCCCCATATCCCCCCCAATATCCCCCTCCCCATATCCCCCCTCCCCATATCCCCCCTCCCCATATCCCCCATATCCCCCATATCCCCCCTCCCCCATATCATTCCCCCTCCCCCATATCATTCCCCCTCCCCATATCACCCCCCCCTCCCCCATATCATCCCCCCTCCCCCATATCATCCCCCCTCCCCCATATCATCCCCCCTCCCCCATATCATCCCCCCTCCCCCATATCATCCCCCCCTCCCCATATCATCCCCCCCTCCCCCATATCATCCCCCCCTCCCCCATATCATCCCCCCCTCCCCCATATCATCCCCCCCTCCCCCATATCATCCCCCCTCCCCCATATCCCCCCCTCCCCATATCCCCCCCTCCCCCATATCATCCCCCCCTCCCCCATATCATCCCCCCTCCCCCATATCATCCCCCCCTCCCCCATATCCCCCCCTCCCCCATATCATCCCCCCTCCCCCATATCATCCCCCCTCCCCATATCATCCCCCCTCCCCATATCATCCCCCCCCTCCCCCATATCCTGCCCCCTCCCCCATATCCTGCCCCCTCCCCCATATCATCCCCCCTCCCCCATATCCCCCCCTCCCCCATATCCCCCCTCCCCCATATCCCCCCTCCCCCATATCCCCCCCTCCCCCATATCATCCCCCATATCATCCCCCCCTCCCCCATATCCCCCCATATCCCCCCTCCCCCATATCCCCCCTCCCCCATATCCCCCCCCTCCCCCATATCATCCCCCATATCATCCCCCCCTCCCCCATATCCCCCCCTCCCCCATATCATCCCCCCCTCCCCCATATCATCCCCCCTCCCCCATATCATCCCCCCCCTCCCCCATATCCCCCCCTCCTCCCCATATCCCCCCTCCCCCATATCTCCCCCCTCCCCCATACCCCCCCTCCCCAAGTGAATCCAGCCCTAACCTTAACCTCTGCAATGCACGCGCAACCGATGGCGTGCATTCATTTACCTGCCTAACACTGTTGCCTTTTACCCCTGCCACCCCCCCCCTCCCACAGGATAAGCGCGCACACAACAATAGGGAGCATGTGAGGACTGGAGGAGGCCCCGCTGATGAGAGGCCACTGACCGAACACGAGGAAAGGGCCCTGGAACTGGCTGGCGGACCTGAGGACCGGGAGGTTGCTGATGCATAGGTCGGGGGCGTACTAGCAAGTGAGCCACCGACAGCCCGTCCCCATATCCCCCCTCCCCTATATCCCCCTCCCCCATATCACCTGATCACTGCCTGATGTCTAACCATGCATGCTTCATTGTGTATCGCAGGACCAAACGTCCAGGCACCCATCCCCGCAGATGCAGACCGCCCGCAGGATGCCCCTCGGAGACCACGGGAGATGGAGAGACCCGGACCCTCCGGCATGCGACGCCCGCAGGATGCCCCTCGGAGGCCACGGCAGATGGAGAGACCTGGAGCAACAGGGAGACGACACCCCCGTCACGTGCGGGAGCGACCACCCAGCGACGAGGGGGGCAGCCACAGGCCCCCGTCACATCTGAGCCAGGACACCACTACCCAGGACACCACTACCCAGGACACCCCTACCCAGGACACCACTACCCAGGACACCACTACCCGGGACACCCCTACCCGGGACACCCCTACCCGGGACAGCACTGCCCAGGAAGACAAAATACCGGACAGTGACACAGAGTGGATGGGTGGAGACGAACCCCCACCCCAAAGTGCCATGGACTCAGAGTGGGACGAAGAGCACGACACAACGCCACTGCTGTCACCAACACCCTCCACCATCGCAGAAACAGTCACCATGGTTGGGCACTTTAGTGATGAGGCGTCACACGCCGCTCCGGGACCCACGCCGCTCCGGGACGCACGCCGCTCCGGGACCCACGCCGCTCCGGGACCCACGCCGCTCCGGGAACCACGCCGCTCCGGGACGCACGCCGCTCCGGGAACCACGCCGCTCCGGGACCCACGCCGCTCCGGGACCCACGCCGCTCCGGGACCCACGCCGCTCCGGGACCCACGCCGCTCCGGGACGCACGCCGCTCCGGGACCCACGCCGCTCCGGGACCCACGCCGCTCCGGGACCCACGCCGCTCCGGGACCCACGCCGCTCCGGGACCCACGCCGCTCCGGGACCCACGCCGCTCCGGGACCCACGCCGCTCCGGGACCCACGCCGCTCCGGGGGACACCACTACCCAGGACACCACTACCTGGGACACCCCTACCCGGGACAGCACTGCCCAGGAAGACAAAATACCGGACAGTGACACAGAGTGGATGGGTGGAGACGAACCCCCACCCCAAAGTGCCATGGACTCAGAGTGGGACGAAGAGCACGACACAACGCCACTGCTGTCACCAACACCCTCCACCATCGCAGAAACAGTCACCATGGTTGGGCACTTTAGTGATGAGGCGTCACACGCCGCTCCGGGACGCACGCCGCTCCGGGACGCACGCCGCTCCGGGACGCACGCCGCTCCGGGACCCACGCCGCTCCGGGACCCACGCCGCTCCGGGACCCACGCCGCTCCGGGACCCACGCCGCTCCGGGACCCACGCCGCTCCGGGACCCACGCCGCTCAGGGACCCACGCCCCTCCGGGACCCACGCCGCTCCGGGACCCACGCCGCTCCGGGACCCACGCCGCTCCGGGACACAATCCGCTCCGGGACCCACGCCGCTCCGGGACCCACGCCGCTCCGGGACCCACGCCGCTCCGGGACACAATCCGCTCCGGGACCCACGCCGCTCCGGGACCCACGCCGCTCCGGGGCCCACGCCGCTCCGGGACCCACGCCGCTCCGGGGCCCACGCCGCTCCGGGGCCCACGCCGCTCCGGGGCCCACGCCGCTCCGGGGCCCACGCCGCTCCGGGGCCCACGCCGCTCCGGGGCCCACGCCGCTCCGGGGCCCACGCCGCTCCGGGGCCCACGCCGCTCCGGGACACAATCCGCTCCGGGACCCACGCCGCTCCGGGACCCACGCCGCTCCGGGACCCACGCCGCTCCGGGACCCACGCCGCTCCGGGACCCACGCCGCTCCGGGGCCCACGCCGCTCCGGGACCCACGCCGCTCCGGGACCCACGCCGCTCCGGGACCCACGCCGCTCCGGGACCCACGCCGCTCCGGGACCCACGCCGCTCCGGGACCCACGCCGCTCCGGGACGAACGCCGCTCCGGGACCCACGCCGCTCCGGGACCCACGCCGCTCCGGGGCCCACGCCGCTCCGGGGCCCACGCCGCTCCGGGGCCCACGCCGCTCCGGGACCCACGCCGCTCCGGGACCCACGCCGCTCCGGGACCCACGCCGCTCCGGGGCCCACGCCGCTCCGGGGCCCACGCCGCTCCGGGGCCCACGCCGCTCCGGGGCCCACGCCGCTCCGGGGCCCACGCCGCTCCGGGGCCCACGCCGCTCCGGGACCCACGCCGCTCCGGGACCCACGCCGCTCCGGGACCCACGCCGCTCCGGGACCCACGCCGCTCCGGGACCCACGCCGCTCAGGGACCCACGCCGCTCAGGGACCCACGCCGCTCAGGGACCCACGCCGCTCAGGGACCCACGCCGCTCAGGGACCCACGCCGCTCAGGGACCCACGCCGCTCAGGGACCCACGCCGCTCAGGGACCCACGCCGCTCAGGGACCCACGCCGCTCCGGGACCCACGCCGCTCCGGGAACCACGCCGCTCCGGGACCCACGCCGCTCCGGGACCCACGCCGCTCCGGGACCCACGCCGCTCCGGGACACAATCCGCTCCGGGACCCACGCCGCTCCGGGACCCACGCCGCTCCGGGACCCACGCCGCTCCGGGACCCACGCCGCTCCGGGACCCACGCCGCTCCGGGACCCACGCCGCTCCGGGACCCACGCCGCTCCGGGACCCACGCCGCTCCGGGACCCACGCCGCTCCGGGACGAACGCCGCTCCGGGACCCACGCCGCTCCGGGACCCACGCCGCTCCGGGGCCCACGCCGCTCCGGGGCCCACGCCGCTCCGGGACCCACGCCGCTCCGGGACCCACGCCGCTCCGGGACCCACGCCGCTCCGGGGCCCACGCCGCTCCGGGGCCCACGCCGCTCCGGGGCCCACGCCGCTCCGGGGCCCACGCCGCTCCGGGACCCACGCCGCTCCGGGACCCACGCCGCTCCGGGACCCACGCCGCTCCGGGACCCACGCCGCTCCGGGACCCACACCGCTCCGGGACACAATCCTCTCCGGGACCCACGCCGCTCAGGGACCCACGCCGCTCCGGGACCCACGCCGCTCCGGGACCCACGCCGCTCCGGGACCCACGCCGCTCCGGGACCCACGCCGCTCCGGGACCCACGCCGCTCCGGGACCCACGCCGCTCCGGGACCCACGCCGCTCCGGGACCCACGCCGCTCCGGGACCCACGCCGCTCCGGGACCCACGCCGCTCCGGGACCCACGCCGCTCCGGGACCCACGCCGCTCCGGGACCCACGCCGCTCCGGGACCCACGCCGCTCAGGGACCCACGCCGCTCAGGGACCCACGCCGCTCAGGGACCCACGCCGCTCAGGGACCCACGCCGCTCAGGGACCCACGCCGCTCAGGGACCCACGCCGCTCAGGGACCCACGCCGCTCAGGGACCCACGCCGCTCAGGGACCCACGCCGCTCAGGGACCCACGCCGCTCAGGGACCCACGCCGCTCAGGGACCCACGCCGCTCCGGGAACCACGCCGCTCCGGGACCCACGCCGCTCCGGGACCCACGCCGCTCCGGGACCCACGCCGCTCCGGGACCCACGCCGCTCCGGGACACAATCCGCTCCGGGACCCACGCCGCTCCGGGACCCACGCCGCTCCGGGACCCACGCCGCTCCGGGACCCACGCCGCTCCGGGACCCACGCCGCTCCGGGACCCACGCCGCTCCGGGACCCACGCCGCTCCGGGACCCACGCCGCTCCGGGACCCACGCCGCTCCGGGACCCACGCCGCTCCGGGACACACGCCGCTCCGGGACACACGCCGCTCCGGGACACACGCCGCTCCGGGACACACACCGCTCCGGGACACACACCGCTCCGGGACCCACGCCGCTCCGGGACACACACTGAGATGGACACGCGGCCCAGCCCATGAGGCACCGGCCCCGGCAGCGGGGCCGATCACGCTGCCACACCTTGCCGATCGTCACACAAGCACCTTCTCCAGTTTGGCGATCATGGATATGGGATGCTTGGCTTTGAAGGCCGAGGGAGAGCTGGGAGGTGGTCCCGGAACCGTCTAAAACACTGGTGAGGTCACAGTGCTGAGTACTGTTGCAGTTGCCACGTTCTAGCAAAGGGTGTAATTGCTCTCAGGAGGATGCAGGGGAGATTTGTGAGAACATTGTCAGGACGGGAGAGTGTTAGTGATGAGACAAGGTTGGATAGTCTGGGGTCCTTCTTCAACCAGAAGAGGCCGAGGGGAGACTTCACTGAAGTGGGCAGGACGGTAGCACAGTGGATAGCACTGTGGCTTCACAGCGGCAGGGTCCCAGGTTCGATTCCCCGCTGGGTCACTGTCTGTGCGGAGTCTGCACGTCCTCCCCGTGTCTGCGTGGGTTTCCTCCGGGTGCTCCGGTTTCCTCCCACAGTCCAAAGACGTGCAGGTTAGGTGGATTGGCCATGATAAATTGCCCTTAGTGTCCAAAAAGGTTAGGAGGGGTTATTGGGTTACGGGGATAGGGTGGAAGAGAGGGCTTAAGTGGGTCGGTGCCGCCTCGATGGGCCGAATGGCCTCCTTCTGCACTGTATGTTCTATGTTCTAAGTGCGTAACATAATGAGAGGTTGCAGAAGACTGGATAAGAAGGCCTTGTGCTCCATAATGGAGGAGTCCATGATCATGGGGCATAGAGGTAGGGTAAGAGGTTGGAGGTCAGAGGGGATTTGAGCAAAGGTATTTGCACCCAGTGGGGGTGGGGGGGAGTGATGGGAATCTGGAACCCATTGCCTTTGTGGTAAAGGCAGAAACCCTCACTTAAAAATGGTTTGGATAATCAGCGGAAGTGTCAGAATCTACAAAACCAGGGCCAAAGAGCTGGGAAATGGGGTTGGGCTGATAGCTACGTGTCAGCTAGCACAGACACCATGGAGCGAAGGGCCTATTTCCATGCTGTAAATTTCTCTGATTTCTATGACCTCCGAGAAACAATTGAGGCCAAAGTGTGTTGAGCATCGAGATGACCCAATTATTACCATGATCTACTGTGTGTGCCTGCTGACATCATCGCGCCCACTCAGTGATGAAATTAGTATCTTTCCACCTTCACAGCGAGATGAAGAAACATACTCATCTCTTATCATTCAAAGATTGGAGCAGGGCCAGGTTCCTGGAGAATGAGCAAAGTTCACACTGCAGCCCTGTCGCTGTCCCGCCGTCAACGTCGTACTGACCGGGCAGCTGGTGGGTTTATCATCGTCTGCCCGTCCCACTCTTGTGGGGGAGGCGGGAGCAGAGTGTCCTGGTGCTCACGCAGGCCGAGACCCTTCCAATCCACACCACTCCTCCCCGAGCTCCTCAATCTCACTCCCATGGGCGACAGGCGCAGACAATTAAATCGCACACCAGACTCTCATTCTCTCCCACACATTCAGCCTCTCGCTCTGCTCTCCACTGCGGATGTTGTCTACGCCACCTCCATTAGCGATGATATTCTCTGTCCCACCCTCCCTCGGCCAACACTGACACTCTCCCTCCTCCTCTTTTCTTACTCCTGCTGCTCTCTCACTTTGGGTGAAACTTTGGATACATGGTTGAAGGATTCTGTCAAAATGGCAGAAACATTGCAGTGGGGGGGGGGGGGGGGGGGCGCGGGGGGGCTGACAGGGACACTCTCAACCCATTGAGCCCAGGGTTAGACAATCAACACAAAGGAAAGTTCACCAGCAGGCACTGACCCAGGGTGCAAGTGACCAGACAATACTTTATTGAGATGAAGTAACAGTTCTGAGCAGGTAGTGAAGAGAGAGCTAGAGAGCGAGCAGTCACATTTACACACAGATAGCAACTTCATGAAGTCTCTTTTATCAATGCTAACTGTCTGGCGGTCAGTACTGAGGGAGTGCTGCACTGTCTGGGGGTCAGAACTGAGGGAGTGCCGCACTGTCGGAGGGTCAGTACTGAGGGAGTGCCGCACTGTCAGAGGGTCAGTATTGAGGGAGTGCTGCACTGTCAGAGGGTCAGTGCTGAGGGAGTGCTGCAATGTCTGGGGGTCAGGACTGAGGGAGTGCTGTACTGTCAGAGGGTCAGTACTGAGGGAGTGCCGCACTGTCTGGTGGCCAGTACTGAGGGAGTGCTGCACTGTCAGAGGGTCAGTACTGAGAGAGTGCTGCACTGTCTGGGGGTCAGGACTGAGGGAGTGCCGCACTGACTGGGGGTCAGTACTGAGGTAGTGCTGCACTGTTGGAGGGTCAGTACTGAGGGAATGCTGCACTGTCAGAGGGTCAGTACTGAGGGAGTGCCGCACTGTCAGAGGGTCAGTACTGAGGGAGTGCTGCACTGTCAGAGGGTCAGTACTGAGGGAGCGATGCATTGTCAGAGCATCAGGACTGAGGGAGTGCTGCGCAGTCAGAGGGTCAGTACTGAGGGAGTGCTGCACTGGCAGAGGGTCAGTACTGAGGGAGTGCTGCACTGTCTGGGGGTCAGTACTGAGGGAGTGCCGCACTGTCAGAGGGTCAGTACTGAGGGAGTGCTGCACTGTCTGGGGGTCAGTACTGAGGGAGTGCCGCACTGTCAGAGGGTCAGTACTGAGGGAGTGCTGCACTGTCAGAGGGTCAGTACTGAGGGAGTGCCGCACTGTCGGAGTGTCAGTACTGAGGGAGTGCTGCACTGTCTGGGGGTCAGTACTGAGGGAGTGCTGCACTGTCGGAGTGTCAGTACTGAGGGAGCGCTGCATTGTCAGAGGGTCAGGACTGAGGGAGTGCTGCACTGTCAGAGGGTCAGTACTGAGGGAGCGCTGCATTGTCAGAGGGTTAGGACTGAGGGAGTGCTGCGCAGTCAGAGGGTCAGTACTGAGGGAGTGCTGCACTGTCAGAGGGTCAGTACTGAGGGAGTGCCGCACTGTCAGAGGGTCAGTACTGAGGGAGTGCTACACTGCCTGGGGGTCAGTACTGAGGGAGTGCCGCACTGTCAGAGGGTCAGTACTGAGGGAGTGCTGCACTGTCTGGGGGTCAGTACTGAGGGAGTGCCGCACTGTCAGAGGGTCAGTACTGAGGGAGTGCTGCACTGTCTGGGGGTGAGTACTGAGGGAGTGCCGCACTGTCAGAGGGTCAGTATTGAGGGAGTGCTGCACTGTCTGGGGGTCAGTACTGAGGGAGTGCCGCACTGTCAGAGGGTCAGTACTGAGGGAGTGCTGCACTGTCTGAGGGTGAGTACTGAGGGAGTGCTGCACTGTCTGAGGGTGAGTACTGAGGGAGCGCTGCATTGTCAGAGGGTCAGGATTGAGGGAGTGCTGCGCAGTCAGAGGGTCAGTACTGAGGGAGTGCCGCACTGTCAGAGGGTCAGTACTGAGGGAGTGCCGCACTGTCAGAGTGTCAGTACTGAGGGAGTGCTGCGCAGTCAGAGGGTCAGTACTGAGGGAGTGCTGCACTGTCTGTGGGTCAGTACTGAGGGAGTGCTGCACTGTCGGAGTGGCAGTACTGAGGGAGCGCTGCATTGTCAGAGGGTCAGTACTGAGGGAGCGCTGCATTGTCAGAGGGTCAGGACTGAGGGAGTGCTGCGCAGTCAAAGGGTCAGTACTGAGGGAGTGCTGCACTGTCAGAGGGTCAGTACTGAGGGAGTGCCGCACTGGCAGAGGATCAGTACTGAGGGAGTGCTGCACTGTCAGAGGGTCAGTACTGAGGGAGTGCCGCACTGTCAGAGGGTCAGTACTGAGGGAGTGCTGCACTTTCTGGGGGTCAGTACTGAGGGAGTGCCGCACTGTCAGAGGGTCAGAACTGAGGGAGTGCTGCACTGTCTGGTGGTCAGTACTGAGGGAGTGCTGCACTGTCAGAGGGTCAGTACTGAGAGAGTGCTGCACTGTCTGGGGATCAGGACTGAGGGAGTGCCGCACTGTCTGGGGGTCAGTACTGAGGGAGTGCTGCACTGTTGGAGGGTCGGTACTGAGGGAGTGCTGCACTGTCAGAGGGTCAGTACTGAGGGAGTGCCGCACTGTCAGAGGGTCAGTACTGAGGGAGTGCTGCACTGTTGGAGGGTCAGTACTGAGGGAGTGCTGCACTGTCAGAGGGTCAGTACTGAGGGAGTGCCGCACTGTCAGAGGGTCAGTACTGAGGGAGTGCTGCACTGTCAGAGTGTCAGTACTGAGGGAGCGCTGCATTGTCAGAGGGTCAGGACTGAGGGAGTGCTGCACTGTCAGGGGGTCAGTACTGAGGGAGTGCCGCACTGTCAGAGGGTCAGTACTGAGGGAGTTCTGCGCAGTCAGAGGGTCAGAACTGAGGGAGTGCCGCACTGTCAGATGGTCAGTATTGAGGGAGTGTTGCACTGTCTGAGGATCAGTACTGAGGGAGTGCTGCACTGTCAGAGAGTCAGTACTGAGGGAGTGCTGCACTGTCAGAGAGTCAGTACTGAGGGAGCGCTGCATTGTCAGAGGGTCAGGACTGAGGGACTGCTGCGCAGTCAGAGGGTCAGTACTGAGGGAGTGCTGCACTGTCAGAGGGTCAGTACTGAGGGAGTGCCGCACTGTCAGAGGACCAGTACTGAGGGAGTGCTGCGCAGTCAGAGGGTCAGCACTGAGGGAGTGCCGCACTGTCAGAGGGTCAGTACTGAGGGAGTGTTGCACTGTCAGAGGATCAGTACTGAGGGAGTGCTGCACTGTCAGAGGGTCATTACTGAGGGAGTGCCACAGTGTCAGAGGGTCAGTACTGAGGGAGTGCCGCACTGTCAGAGGGTCAGTACTGAGGGAGTGCTGCACTGTCAGAGGGTCAGCACTGAGGGAGTGCTGCACTGTCAGAGAGTCAGTACTGAGGGAGCGCTGCACTGTCTGGGGGTCAGTACTGAGGGAGTGCGGCACTGTCAGATGGTCAGTACTGAGGGAGTGCTGCGTAGTCAGAGGGTCAGTACTGGACCATAGAACATAGAAAATACAGCACAGAACAGGCCCTTCGGCCCACGATGTTGTGCCGAACCTTTGTCCTAGATTAATCATAGATTATCATTGAATTTACAGTGCAGAAGGAGGCCATTCGGCCCTTTGAGTCTGCACCAGCTCTTGGAAAGAGCACCCTACCCAAACTCAACACCTCCACCCAACACCAAGGGCAATTTGGACATTAAGGGCAATGTACCATTGGCCAATTCACCTAACCCGCACATCTTTGGACTGTGGGAGGAAACCGGAGCACCCGGAGGAAACCCACGCAGACACGGGGAGGACGTGCAGACTCCGCACAGACAATGACCCAAGCCGGAATCGAACCTGGGACCATGGATCAGTGAAGCAATTGTGCTATCCTCAATGCTACCGTGTTGCCCTTAAGAACAAATAAATCTACACTATATCATTTTCCCGTAATCCATGTACCTATCCAATAGCTGCTTGAAGGTCCCTAATGTTTCCGACTCAACTACTTCCACAGGCAGTGCATTCCATGCCCCCACTACTCTCTGGGTAAAGAACCTACCTCTGATATCCCTCCTATATCTTCCACCTTTCACCTTAAATTTATGTCCCCTTGTAATGGTGTGTTCCACCTGGGGAAAAAGTCTCTGACTGTCTACTCTATCTATTCCCCTGATCATCTTATAAACCTCTATCAAGTCGCCCCTCATCCTTCTCCGCTCTAATGAGAAAAGGCCTAGCACCCTCAACCTTTCCTCGTAAGACCTACTCTCCATTCCAGGCAACATCCTGGTAAATCTTCTTTGCACCTTTTCCAGAGCTTCCACATCCTTCCTAAAATGAGGCGACCAGAACTGTACACAGTACTCCAAATGTGGCCTTACCAAAGTTTTGTACAGCTGCATCATCACCTCACGGCTCTTAAATTCAATCCCTCTGTTAATGAACGCGAGCACACCATAGGCCTTCTTCACAGCTCTATCCACTTGAGTGGCAACTTTCAAAGATGTATGAACATAGACCCCAAGGTCTCTCTGCTCCTCCACATTGCCAAGAGCTCTACCGTTAACCCTGTATTCCGCATTCATATTTGTCCTTCCAAAATGGACAACATCACACTTTTCAGGGTTAAACTCCATCTGCCACTTCTCAGCCCAGATCTGCATCCTATCTATGTCTCTTTGCAGCCGACAACAGCCCTCCTTACTATCCACAACTCCACCAATCTTCGTATCGTCTGCAAATTTACTGACCCACCCTTCAACTCCCTCATCAAAGTAATTAATGAAAATCACAAACAGCAGAGGTCCCAGAACTGATCCCTACGGTACACCACTGGTAACTGGGATCCAGGCTGAATATTTGCCATCCACCACCACTCTCTGATTTCTATTGGTTAGCCAGTTCGTTATCCAACTGGCCAAATTTCCCACTATCCCATGCCTCCTTACTTTGTGCAGAAGCCTACCATGGGGAACTTTATCAAATGACTTACTAAAATCCATGTACACTACATGCACTGCTTTACCTTCATCCACATGCTTGGTCACCTCCTCAAAGAATTCCATAAGATTTGTGAGGCAAGACCTACCCCTCACAAATCCGTGCTGACTATCCCTAATCAAGCAGTGTCTTTCCAGATGCTCAGAAATCCTATCCTTCAGTACCCTTTCCATGACTTTGCCTACCACCGAAGTAAGACTAACTGGCCTGTAATACTGAGGGAGTGCTGCACTGTCTGTGGGTCAGTACTGAGGGAGTGCCGCACTGTCAGAGGGTCAGTACTGAGGGAGTGCTGCACTGTCAGAGGGTCAGTACTGAGGGAGCGCTGCACTGTCAGAGAGTCAGTACTGAGGGAGTGCTGCACTGACAGAGGGTCAGTACTGAGGGAGTGCCGCACTGTCAGAGAGTCAGTACTGAGGGAGTGCTGCACTGTCAGAGGGTCAGTACTGAGGGAGTGCTGCACTGTCAGAGGGTCAGTACTGAGGGAGTGCCGCAATGTCAGAGGGCCAGTACTGAGGGAGTGCTGCGCAGTCAGAGGGTCAGCACTGAGGGAGTGCCGCACTGTCAGAGGGTCAGTGCTGAGGGAGTGTTGCACTGTCAGAGGATCAGTACTGAGGGAGTGCTGCACTATCAGAGGGTCAGTACTGAGGGAGTGCCGCACTGTCAGAGGGTCAGTACTGAGGGAGTGCCGCACTGTCAGAGGGTCAGTACTGAGGGAGTGCCGCACTGTCAGAGGGTCAGTACTGAGGGAGTGCTGCACTGTCGGAGGTTCAGTACTGAGGGAGTGCTGCACTGTCGGAGGGTCAGTACTGAGGGAGTGCTGCACTGTCTGGGGGTCAGTACTGAGGGAGTGCCTTACTGTCAGAGGGTCAGTACTGAGGGAGTGCTGCACTGTCAGAGGGTCAGTACTGAGGGAGTGCCGCACTGTCAGAGGGTCAGTACTGAGGGAGTGCCGCACTGTCAGAGGGTCAGTACTGAGGGAGTGCCGCACTGTCAGAGGGTCAGTACTGAGGGAGTGCTGCACTGTCAGAGGGTCAGTACTGAGGGAGTGCTGCACTGTCAGAGAGTCAGTACTGAGGGAGCGCTGCACTGTCAGAGAGTGAGTACTGAGGGAGTGCTGCACTGTCAGAGGGTCAGTACTGAGGGAGTGCCGCACTGTCAGAGAGTCAGTACTGAGGGAGTGCCGCACTGTCAGACGGTCAGTACTGAGGGAGTGCTGCACTGTCAGAGGGTCAGTACTGAAAGACTGCTGCACTGTCTGGGGTTCAGTACTGAGGGAGTGCCGCACTGTTAGAGGGTCAGTACTGAGGGAGAGCTGCACTGTCTGGGGGTCAGTACAGAGGGAGTGCTGCACTGTCGGAGGTTCAGTACTGAGGGAGTGCTGCACTGTCTGGGGGTCAGTACTGAGGGAGTGCCGCACTGTCAGAGGGTCAGTACTGAGGGAGTGCTGCACTGTCGGAGGATCAGGACTGAGGGAGTGCTGCGCAGTCAGAGGGTGAGTACTGAGGGGTGCCGCACTGTCGGAGGGTCAGTACTGAGGGAGTGCTGCACTGTCTGGGGGTCAGTACTGAGGGAGTGCTGCGCAGTCAGAGGGTCAGTACTGAGGGAGTGCTGCGCAGTCAGAGGGTCAGTACTGAGGGAGTGCCGCACTGTCAGAGGGTCAGTACTGAGGGAGTGCCGCACTATCAGAGGGTCAGTACTGAGGGAGTGCTGCACTGTCAGAGGGTCAGTACTGAGGGAGTGCCGCACTGTCAGAGGGTCAGGACTGAAGGAGTGCTGCGCAGTCAGAGGGTCAGTACTGAGGGTGTGCTGCACTGTCAGAGGGTCAGTACTGAGGGAGTGCCGCACTGTCAGAGGGCCAGTACTGAGGGAGTGCTGCGCACTCAGAGGGTCAGCACTGAGGGAGTTTTGCACTGTCAGAGGGTCAGTACTGAGGGAGTGCTGCACTGTCAGAGGGTCATTACTGAGGGAGTGCCGCAGTGTCAGAGGGTCTGTACTGAGGGAGTGCCGCACTGTCAGAGGGTCAGTACTGAGGGAGTGCCACACTGTCAGAGGGTCAGTACTGAGGGAGTGCTGCACTGTCAGAGGGTCAGTACTGATAGAGTGCTGCACTGTCAGAGAGTCAGTACTGAGGGAGCGCTGCACTGTCTGGGGGTCAGTACTGAGGGAGTGCTGCACTGTCAGAGGGTCAGTACTGAGGGAGTGCCGCACTGTCAGAGGGTCAGTACTGAGGGAGCGCTGCGCAGTCAGAGGGTCAGTACTGAGGGAGTGCTGCGCAGTCAGAGGGTCAGGACTGAGGGAGTGCTGCGCAGTCAGAGTGTCAGTACTGAGGGAGTGCTGCACTGTCAGTGGGTCAGTACTGAGGGAGTGCTGCACTGTCGGAGGGTCAGTACAGAGGGAGTGCTGCACTGTCTGGGGGTCAGTACTGAGGGAGTGCTGCGCAGTCAGAGGGTCAGTACTGAGGGAGTGCTGCACTGTCAGAGGGTCAGTACTGAGGGAGTACTGCACTGTCTGGGGGTCAGTACTGAGGGAGTGCCGCACTGTCAGAGGATCAGTACTGAGGGAGTGCTGCACTGTCAGAGGGTCAGTACAGAGGGAGTGCCGCGCTGTCAGAGGGTCAGTACTGAGGGAATGCCGCACTGTCAGAGGGTCAGTTCTGAGGGAGTGCCGCAGTGTCAGAGGGTCAGTACTGAGGGAGTGCTGCGCAGTCAGAGGGTCAGTACTGAGGGAGTGCCGCACTGTCAGAGGGTCAGTACTGAGGGAGTGCCGCATTGTCAGAGGGTCAGTACTGAGGGAGTGCTGCACTGTCAGAGGGTCAGTACTGAGGGAGTGCCGCAGTGTCAGAGAGTCAGTACTGACGGAGTGCTGCAATGTCACAGGGTCAGTACTGAGGGAGTGCTGCACTGTCAGAGGGTCAGTACTAAGGGAGAGCTGCACTGTCATAGGATCAGTACTGAGGGAGCGCCGCACTGTCAGAGGGTCAGTACTGAGGGAGCGCCACACTGTCAGAGGGTCAGTACTGAGGGAGTGCCGCACTGTCAGAGGGTCAGTACTGAGGGAGTGCTGTACTGTCAGAGGGTCAGTACTGAGGGAGTGCTGCACTGTCAGAGAGTCAGTACTGAGGGAGCGCTGCACTGTCAGAGAGTCAGTACTGAGGGAGTGCTGCACTGTCAGAGGGTCAGTACTGAGGGAGTGCCGCACTGTCAGAGAGTCAGTACTGAGGGAGTGTCGCACTGTCAGAGCGTCAGTACTGAGGGAGTGCTGCACTGTCAGAGGGTCAGTACTGAAGGAGTGCTGCACTGTCTGGGGTTCAGTACTGAGGGAGTGCCGCACTGTTAAAGGGTCAGTACTGAGGGAGTGCTGCGCAGTCAGAGGGTCAGGATTGAGTGAGTGCAGCACTGTCAGAGGGTCAGTACTGAGGGAGTGTTGCACTGTCAGAGGATCAGTACTGTGGGAGTGCTGCGCAGTCAGAGGGTCAGTACTGAGGGAGTGCCGCACAGTCAGAGGGTCAGTATTGAGGGAGTGCTGCACGGTCAGAAGGTCAGTACTGAGGGAGTGTTGCACTGTCAGAGGGTCATTACTGAGGGAGTGCCGCAGTGTCAGAGGGTCAGTACTGAGGGAGTGCTGCACTGTCAGAGAGTCAGTACTGAGGGAGCGCTGCACTGTCTGGGGGTCAGTACTGAGGGAGTGCCGCACTGTCAGAGGGTCAGTACTGAGGGAGCGCTGCGCAGTCAGAGGGTCAGTACTGAGGGAGTGCTGCGCAGTCAGAGGGTCAGGACTGAGGGAGTGCTGCGCAGTCAGAGGGTCAGTACTGAGGGAGTGCTGCACTGTCAGTGGGTCAGTACTGAGGGAGTGCTGCACTGTCGGAGGGTCAGTACAGAGGGAGTGCTGCACTGTCTGGGGGTCAGTACTGAGGGAGTGCTGCGCAGTCAGAGGGTCAGTACTGAGGGAGTGCTGCACTGTCAGAGGGTCAGCACTGAGGGAGTGCCGCACTGTCAGAGGGTCAGTACTGAGGGAGTGCCGCACTATCAGAGGGTCAGTACTGAGGGAGTGCTGCACTGTCAGAGGGTCAGTACTGAGGGAGTGCCGCACTGTCAGAGGGTCAGGACTGAAGGAGTGCTGCGCAGTCAGAGGGTCAGTACTGAGGGTGTGCTGCACTGTCAGAGGGTCAGTACTGAGGGAGTGCCGCACTGTCAGAGGGCCAGTACTGAGGGAGTGCTGCGCACTCAGAGGGTCAGCACTGAGGGAGTTTTGCACTGTCAGAGGGTCAGTACTGAGGGAGTGCTGCACTGTCAAAGGGTCATTACTGAGGGAGTGCCGCAGTGTCAGAGGGTCTGTACTGAGGGAGTGCCGCACTGTCAGAGGGTCAGTACTGAGGGAGTGCCACACTGTCAGAGGGTCAGTACTGAGGGAGTGCTGCACTGTCAGAGGGTCAGTACTGATAGAGTGCTGCACTGTCAGAGAGTCAGTACTGAGGGAGCGCTGCACTGTCTGGGGGTCAGTACTGAGGGAGTGCTGCACTGTCAGAGGGTCAGTACTGAGGGAGTGCCGCACTGTCAGAGGGTCAGTACTGAGGGAGCGCTGCGCAGTCAGAGGGTCAGTACTGAGGGAGTGCTGCGCAGTCAGAGGGTCAGGACTGAGGGAGTGCTGCGCAGTCAGAGGGTCAGTACTGAGGGAGTGCTGCACTGTCAGTGGGTCAGTACTGAGGGAGTGCTGCACTGTCGGAGGGTCAGTACAGAGGGAGTGCTGCACTGTCTGGGGGTCAGTACTGAGGGAGTGCTGCGCAGTCAGAGGGTCAGTACTGAGGGAGTGCTGCACTGTCAGAGGGTCAGTACTGAGGGAGTACTGCACTGTCTGGGGGTCAGTACTGAGGGAGTGCCGCACTGTCAGAGGATCAGTACTGAGGGAGTGCTGCACTGTCAGAGGGTCAGTTCAGAGGGAGTGCCGCGCTGTCAGAGGGTCAGTACTGAGGGAATGCCGCACTGTCAGAGGGTCAGTTCTGAGGGAGTGCCGCAGTGTCAGAGGGTCAGTACTGAGGGAGTGCTGCGCAGTCAGAGGGTCAGTACTGAGGGAGTGCCGCACTGTCAGAGGGTCAGTACTGAGGGAGTGCCGCATTGTCAGAGGGTCAGTACTGAGGGAGTGCTGCACTGTCAGAGGGTCAGTACTGAGGGAGTGCCGCAGTGTCAGAGAGTCAGTACTGACGGAGTGCTGCAATGTCACAGGGTCAGTACTGAGGGAGTGCTGCACTGTCAGAGGGTCAGTACTAAGGGAGAGCTGCACTGTCATAGGATCAGTACTGAGGGAGCGCCGCACTGTCAGAGGGTCAGTACTGAGGGAGCGCCACACTGTCAGAGGGTCAGTACTGAGGGAGTACCGCACTGTCAGAGGGTCAGTACTGAGGGAGTGCCGCACTGTCAGAGGGTCAGTACTGAGGAAGTGCTGTACTGTCAGAGGGTCAGTACTGAGGGAGTGCTGCACTGTCAGAGAGTCAGTACTGAGGGAGCGCTGCACTGTCAGAGAGTCAGTACTGAGGGAGTGCTGCACTGTCAGAGGGTCAGTACTGAGGGAGTGCCGCACTGTCAGAGAGTCAGTACTGAGGGAGTGTCGCACTGTCAGAGCGTCAGTACTGAGGGAGTGCTGCACTGTCAGAGGGTCAGTACTGAAGGAGTGCTGCACTGTCTGGGGTTCAGTACTGAGGGAGTGCCGCACTGTTAGAGGGTCAGTACTGAGGGAGTGCTGCGCAGTCAGAGGGTCAGGATTGAGTGAGTGCAGCACTGTCAGAGGGTCAGTACTGAGGGAGTGTTGCACTGTCAGAGGATCAGTACTGAGGGAGTGCTGCGCAGTCAGAGGGTCAGTACTGAGGGAGTGCCGCACAGTCAGAGGGTCAGTATTGAGGGAGTGCTGCACGGTCAGAAGGTCAGTACTGAGGGAGTGCTGCACTGTCAGAGGGTCATTACTGAGGGAGTGCCGCAGTGTCAGAGGGTCAGTACTGAGGGAGTGCTGCACTGTCAGAGAGTCAGTACTGAGGGAGCGCTGCACTGTCTGGGGGTCAGTACTGAGGGAGTGCCGCACTGTCAGAGGGTCAGTACTGAGGGAGCGCTGCGCAGTCAGAGGGTCAGTACTGAGGGAGTGCTGCGCAGTCAGAGGGTCAGGACTGAGGGAGTGCTGCGCAGTCAGAGGGTCAGTACTGAGGGAGTGCTGCACTGTCAGTGGGTCAGTACTGAGGGAGTGCTGCACTGTCGGAGGGTCAGTACAGAGGGAGTGCTGCACTGTCTGGGGGTCAGTACTGAGGGAGTGCTGCGCAGTCAGAGGGTCAGTACTGAGGGAGTGCTGCACTGTCAGAGGGTCTGTACTGAGGGAGTGCTGCACTGTCTGCGGGTCAGTACTGAGGGAGTGCCGCACTGTCAGAGGATCAGTACTGAGGGAGTGCTGCACTGTCAGAGGGTCAGTACAGAGGGAGTGCCGCGCTGTCAGAGGGTCAGTACTGAGGGAATGCCGCACTGTCAGAGGGTCAGTTCTGAGGGAGTGCCGCAGTGTCAGAGGGTCAGTACTGAGGGAGTGCTGCGCAGTCAGAGGGTCAGTACTGAGGGAGTGCCGCACTATCAGAGGGTCAGTACTGAGGGAGTGCTGCACTGTCAGAGGGTCAGTACTGAGGGAGTGCCGCACTGTCAGAGGGTCAGGACTGAAGGAGTGCTGCGCAGTCAGAGGGTCAGTACTGAGGGTGTGCTGCACTGTCAGAGGGTCAGTACTGAGGGAGTGCCGCACTGTCAGAGGGCCAGTACTGAGGGAGTGCTGCGCACTCAGAGGGTCAGCACTGAGGGAGTTTTGCACTGTCAGAGGGTCAGTACTGAGGGAGTGCTGCACTGTCAGAGGGTCATTACTGAGGGAGTGCCGCAGTGTCAGAGGGTCTGTACTGAGGGAGTGCCGCACTGTCAGAGGGTCAGTACTGAGGGAGTGCCACACTGTCAAAGGGTCAGTACTGAGGGAGTGCTGCACTGTCAGAGGGTCAGTACTGATAGAGCGCAGCACTGTCAGAGAGTCAGTACTGAGGGAGCGCTGCACTGTCTGGGGGTCAGTACTGAGGGAGTGCTGCACTGTCAGAGGGTCAGTACTGAGGGAGTGCCGCACTGTCAGAGGGTCAGTACTGAGGGAGCGCTGCGCAGTCAGAGGGTCAGTACTGAGGGAGTGCTGCGCAGTCAGAGGGTCAGGACTGAGGGAGTGCTGCGCAGTCAGAGGGTCAGTACTGAGGGAGTGCTGCACTGTCAGTGGGTCAATACTGAGGGAGTGCTGCACTGTCGGAGGGTCAGTACAGAGGGAGTGCTGCACTGTCTGGGGGTCAGTACTGAGGGAGTGCTGCGCAGTCAGAGGGTCAGTACTGAGGGAGTGCTGCACTGTCAGAGGGTCAGTACTGAGGGAGTACTGCACTGTCTGGGGGTCAGTACTGAGGGAGTGCCGCACTGTCAGAGGATCAGTACTGAGGGAGTGCTGCACTGTCAGAGGGTCAGTTCAGAGGGAGTGCCGCGCTGTCAGAGGGTCAGTACTGAGGGAATGCCGCACTGTCAGAGGGTCAGTTCTGAGGGAGTGCCGCAGTGTCAGAGGGTCAGTACTGAGGGAGTGCTGCGCAGTCAGAGGGTCAGTACTGAGGGAGTGCCGCACTGTCAGAGGGTCAGTACTGAGGGAGTGCCGCATTGTCAGAGGGTCAGTACTGAGGGAGTGCTGCACTGTCAGAGGGTCAGTACTGAGGGAGTGCCGCAGTGTCAGAGAGTCAGTACTGACGGAGTGCTGCAATGTCACAGGGTCAGTACTGAGGGAGTGCTGCACTGTCAGAGGGTCAGTACTAAGGGAGAGCTGCACTGTCATAGGATCAGTACTGAGGGAGCGCCGCACTGTCAGAGGGTCAGTACTGAGGGAGCGCCACACTGTCAGAGGGTCAGTACTGAGGGAGTACCGCACTGTCAGAGGGTCAGTACTGAGGGAGTGCCGCACTGTCAGAGGGTCAGTACTGAGGAAGTGCTGTACTGTCAGAGGGTCAGTACTGAGGGAGTGCTGCACTGTCAGAGAGTCAGTACTGAGGGAGCGCTGCACTGTCAGAGAGTCAGTCCTGAGGGAGTGCTGCACTGTCAGAGGGTCAGTACTGAGGGAGTGCCGCACTGTCAGAGAGTCAGTACTGAGGGAGTGTCGCACTGTCAGAGCGTCAGTACTGAGGGAGTGCTGCACTGTCAGAGGGTCAGTACTGAAGGAGTGCTGCACTGTCTGGGGTTCAGTACTGAGGGAGTGCCGCACTGTTAGAGGGTCAGTACTGAGGGAGTGCTGCGCAGTCAGAGGGTCAGGATTGAGTGAGTGCAGCACTGTCAGAGAGTCAGTACTGAGGGAGCGCTGCACTGTCTGGGGGTCAGTACTGAGGGAGTGCTGCACTGTCAGAGGGTCAGTACTGAGGGAGTGCCGCACTGTCAGAGGGTCAGTACTGAGGGAGCGCTGCGCAGTCAGAGGGTCAGTACTGAGGGAGTGCTGCGCAGTCAGAGGGTCAGGACTGAGGGAGTGCTGCGCAGTCAGAGGGTCAGTACTGAGGGAGTGCTGCACTGTCAGTGGGTCAGTACTGAGGGAGTGCTGCACTGTCGGAGGGTCAGTACAGAGGGAGTGCTGCACTGTCTGGGGGTCAGTACTGAGGGAGTGCTGCGCAGTCAGAGGGTCAGTACTGAGGGAGTGCTGCACTGTCAGAGGGTCAGTACTGAGGGAGTACTGCACTGTCTGGGGGTCAGTACTGAGGGAGTGCCGCACTGTCAGAGGATCAGTACTGAGGGAGTGCTGCACTGTCAGAGGGTCAGTTCAGAGGGAGTGCCGCGCTGTCAGAGGGTCAGTACTGAGGGAATGCCGCACTGTCAGAGGGTCAGTTCTGAGGGAGTGCCGCAGTGTCAGAGGGTCAGTACTGAGGGAGTGCTGCGCAGTCAGAGGGTCAGTACTGAGGGAGTGCCGCACTGTCAGAGGGTCAGTACTGAGGGAGTGCCGCATTGTCAGAGGGTCAGTACTGAGGGAGTGCTGCACTGTCAGAGGGTCAGTACTGAGGGAGTGCCGCAGTGTCAGAGAGTCAGTACTGACGGAGTGCTGCAATGTCACAGGGTCAGTACTGAGGGAGTGCTGCACTGTCAGAGGGTCAGTACTAAGGGAGAGCTGCACTGTCATAGGATCAGTACTGAGGGAGCGCCGCACTGTCAGAGGGTCAGTACTGAGGGAGCGCCACACTGTCAGAGGGTCAGTACTGAGGGAGTACCGCACTGTCAGAGGGTCAGTACTGAGGGAGTGCCGCACTGTCAGAGGGTCAGTACTGAGGAAGTGCTGTACTGTCAGAGGGTCAGTACTGAGGGAGTGCTGCACTGTCAGAGAGTCAGTACTGAGGGAGCGCTGCACTGTCAGAGAGTCAGTACTGAGGGAGTGCTGCACTGTCAGAGGGTCAGTACTGAGGGAGTGCCGCACTGTCAGAGAGTCAGTACTGAGGGAGTGTCGCACTGTCAGAGCGTCAGTACTGAGGGAGTGCTGCACTGTCAGGGGGTCAGTACTGAAGGAGTGCTGCACTGTCTGGGGTTCAGTACTGAGGGAGTGCCGCACTGTTAGAGGGTCAGTACTGAGGGAGTGCTGCGCAGTCAGAGGGTCAGGATTGAGTGAGTGCAGCACTGTCAGAGGGTCAGTACTGAGGGAGTGTTGCACTGTCAGAGGATCAGTACTGAGGGAGTGCTGCGCAGTCAGAGGGTCAGTACTGAGGGAGTGCCGCACAGTCAGAGGGTCAGTATTGAGGGAGTGCTGCACGGTCAGAAGGTCAGTACTGAGGGAGTGCTGCACTGTCAGAGGGTCATTACTGAGGGAGTGCCGCAGTGTCAGAGGATCAGTACTGAGGGAGTGCTGCACTGTCAGAGAGTCAGTACTGAGGGAGCGCTGCACTGTCTGGGGGTCAGTACTGAGGGAGTGCCGCACTGTCAGAGGGTCAGTACTGAGGGAGCGCTGCGCAGTCAGAGGGTCAGTACTGAGGGAGTGCTGCGCAGTCAGAGGGTCAGGACTGAGGGAGTGCTGCGCAGTCAGAGGGTCAGTACTGAGGGAGTGCTGCACTGTCAGTGGGTCAGTACTGAGGGAGTGCTGCACTGTCGGAGGGTCAGTACAGAGGGAGTGCTGCACTGTCTGGGGGTCAGTACTGAGGGAGTGCTGCGCAGTCAGAGGGTCAGTACTGAGGGAGTGCTGCACTGTCAGAGGGTCAGTACTGAGGGAGTGCTGCACTGTCTGCGGGTCAGTACTGAGGGAGTGCCGCACTGTCAGAGGATCAGTACTGAGGGAGTGCTGCACTGTCAGAGGGTCAGTACAGAGGGAGTGCTGCGCTGTCAGAGGGTCAGTACTGAGGGAATGCCGCACTGTCAGAGGGTCAGTTCTGAGGGAGTGCTGCGCAGTCAGAGGGTCAGTACTGAGGGAGTGCCGCACTATCAGAGGGTCAGTACTGAGGGAGTGCTGCACTGTCAGAGGGTCAGTACTGAGGGAGTGCCGCACTGTCAGAGGGTCAGGACTGAAGGAGTGCTGCGCAGTCAGAGGGTCAGTACTGAGGGTGTGCTGCACTGTCAGAGGGTCAGTACTGAGGGAGTGCCGCACTGTCAGAGGGCCAGTACTGAGGGAGTGCCGCACTGTCAGAGGGTCAGTACTGAGGGAGTGCCACACTGTCAAAGGGTCAGTACTGAGGGAGTGCTGCACTGTCAGAGGGTCAGTACTGATAGAGCGCAGCACTGTCAGAGAGTCAGTACTGAGGGAGCGCTGCACTGTCTGGGGGTCAGTACTGAGGGAGTGCTGCACTGTCAGAGGGTCAGTACTGAGGGAGTGCCGCACTGTCAGAGGGTCAGTACTGAGGGAGCGCTGCGCAGTCAGAGGGTCAGTACTGAGGGAGTGCTGCGCAGTCAGAGGGTCAGGACTGAGGGAGTGCTGCGCAGTCAGAGGGTCAGTACTGAGGGAGTGCTGCACTGTCAGTGGGTCAGTACTGAGGGAGTGCTGCACTGTCGGAGGGTCAGTACAGAGGGAGTGCTGCACTGTCTGGGGGTCAGTACTGAGGGAGTGCTGCGCAGTCAGAGGGTCAGTACTGAGGGAGTGCTGCACTGTCAGAGGGTCAGTACTGAGGGAGTACTGCACTGTCTGGGGGTCAGTACTGAGGGAGTGCCGCACTGTCAGAGGATCAGTACTGAGGGAGTGCTGCACTGTCAGAGGGTCAGTTCAGAGGGAGTGCCGCGCTGTCAGAGGGTCAGTACTGAGGGAATGCCGCACTGTCAGAGGGTCAGTTCTGAGGGAGTGCCGCAGTGTCAGAGGGTCAGTACTGAGGGAGTGCTGCGCAGTCAGAGGGTCAGTACTGAGGGAGCGCTGCACTGTCAGAGAGTCAGTACTGAGGGAGTGCTGCACTGTCAGAGGGTCAGTACTGAGGGAGTGCCGCACTGTCAGAGAGTCAGTACTGAGGGAGTGTCGCACTGTCAGAGCGTCAGTACTGAGGGAGTGCTGCACTGTCAGAGGGTCAGTACTGAAGGAGTGCTGCACTGTCTGGGGTTCAGTACTGAGGGAGTGCCGCACTGTTAGAGGGTCAGTACTGAGGGAGTGCTGCGCAGTCAGAGGGTCAGGATTGAGTGAGTGCAGCACTGTCAGAGGGTCAGTACTGAGGGAGTGTTGCACTGTCAGAGGATCAGTACTGAGGGAGTGCTGCGCAGTCAGAGGGTCAGTACTGAGGGAGTGCCGCACTGTCAGAGGGTCAGTACTGAGGGAGTGCCGCATTGTCAGAGGGTCAGTACTGAGGGAGTGCTGCACTGTCAGAGGGTCAGTACTGAGGGAGTGCCGCAGTGTCAGAGAGTAAGTACTGACGGAGTGCTGCAATGTCACAGGGTCAGTACTGAGGGAGTGCTGCACTGTCAGAGGGTCAGTACTAAGGGAGAGCTGCACTGTCATAGGATCAGTACTGAGGGAGCGCCGCACTGTCAGAGGGTCAGTACTGAGGGAGCGCCACACTGTCAGAGGGTCAGTACTGAGGGAGTGCCGCACTGTCAGAGGGTCAGTACTGAGGAAGTGCTGTACTGTCAGAGGGTCAGTACTGAGGGAGTGCTGCACTGTCAGAGAGTCAGTACTGAGGGAGCGCTGCACTGTCAGAGAGTCAGTACTGAGGGAGTGCTGCACTGTCAGAGGGTCAGTACTGAGGGAGTGCCGCACTGTCAGAGAGTCAGTACTGAGGGAGTGTCGCACTGTCAGAGCGTCAGTACTGAGGGAGTGCTGCACTGTCAGAGGGTCAGTACTGAAGGAGTGCTGCACTGTCTGGGGTTCAGTACTGAGGGAGTGCCGCACTGTTAGAGGGTCAGTACTGAGGGAGTGCTGCGCAGTCAGAGGGTCAGGATTGAGTGAGTGCAGCACTGTCAGAGGGTCAGTACTGAGGGAGTGTTGCACTGTCAGAGGATCAGTACTGAGGGAGTGCTGCGCAGTCAGAGGGTCAGTACTGAGGGAGTGCCGCACAGTCAGAGGGTCAGTATTGAGGGAGTGCTGCACGGTCAGAAGGTCAGTACTGAGGGAGTGCTGCACTGTCAGAGGGTCATTACTGAGGGAGTGCCGCAGTGTCAAAGGATCAGTACTGAGGGAGTGCTGCACTGTCAGAGAGTCAGTACTGAGGGAGCGCTGCACTGTCTGGGGGTCAGTACTGAGGGAGTGCCGCACTGTCAGAGGGTCAGTACTGAGGGAGCGCTGCGCAGTCAGAGGGTCAGTACTGAGGGAGTGCTGCGCAGTCAGAGGGTCAGGACTGAGGGAGTGCTGCGCAGTCAGAGGGTCAGTACTGAGGGAGTGCTGCACTGTCAGTGGGTCAGTACTGAGGGAGTGCTGCACTGTCGGAGGGTCAGTACAGAGGGAGTGCTGCACTGTCTGGGGGTCAGTACTGAGGGAGTGCTGTGCAGTCAGAGGGTCAGTACTGAGGGAGTGCTGCACTGTCAGAGGGTCAGTACTGAGGGAGTGCTGCACTGTCTGCGGGTCAGTACTGAGGGAGTGCCGCACTGTCAGAGGATCAGTACTGAGGGAGTGCTGCACTGTCAGAGGGTCAGTACAGAGGGAGTGCTGCGCTGTCAGAGGGTCAGTACTGAGGGAATGCCGCACTGTCAGAGGGTCAGTTCTGAGGGAGTGCCGCAGTGTCAGAGGGTCAGTACTGAGGGAGTGCTGCGCAGTCAGAGGGTCAGTACTGAGGGAGTGCCGCACTATCAGAGGGTCAGTACTGAGGGAGTGCTGCACTGTCAGAGGGTCAGTACTGAGGGAGTGCCGCACTGTCAGAGGGTCAGGACTGAAGGAGTGCTGCGCAGTCAGAGGGTCAGTACTGAAGGTGTGCTGCACTGTCAGAGGGTCAGTACTGAGGGAGTGCCGCACTGTCAGAGGGCCAGTACTGAGGGAGTGCCGCACTGTCAGAGGGTCAGTACTGAGGGAGTGCCACACTGTCAAAGGGTCAGTACTGAGGGAGTGCTGCACTGTCAGAGGGTCAGTACTGATAGAGCGCAGCACTGTCAGAGAGTCAGTACTGAGGGAGCGCTGCACTGTCTGGGGGTCAGTACTGAGGGAGTGCTGCACTGTCAGAGGGTCAGTACTGAGGGAGTGCCGCACTGTCAGAGGGTCAGTACTGAGGGAGCGCTGCGCAGTCAGAGGGTCAGTACTGAGGGAGTGCTGCGCAGTCAGAGGGTCAGGACTGAGGGAGTGCTGCGCAGTCAGAGGGTCAGTACTGAGGGAGTGCTGCACTGTCAGTGGGTCAGTACTGAGGGAGCGCTGCACTGTCGGAGGGTCAGTACAGAGGGAGTGCTGCACTGTCTGGGGGTCAGTACTGAGGGAGTGCTGCGCAGTCAGAGGGTCAGTACTGAGGGAGTGCTGCACTGTCAGAGGGTCAGTACTGAGGGAGTACTGCACTGTCTGGGGGTCAGTACTGAGGGAGTGCCGCACTGTCAGAGGATCAGTACTGAGGGAGTGCTGCACTGTCAGAGGGTCAGTTCAGAGGGAGTGCCGCGCTGTCTGGGGGTCAGTACTGAGGGAATGCCGCACTGTCAGAGGGTCAGTTCTGAGGGAGTGCCGCAGTGTCAGAGGGTCAGTACTGAGGGAGTGCTGCGCAGTCAGAGGGTCAGTACTGAGGGAGTGCCGCACTGTCAGAGGGTCAGTACTGAGGGAGTGCCGCATTGTCAGAGGGTCAGTACTGAGGGAGTGCTGCACTGTCAGAGGGTCAGTACTGAGGGAGTGCCGCAGTGTCAGAGAGTCAGTACTGACGGAGTGCTGCAATGTCACAGGGTCAGTACTGAGGGAGTGCTGCACTGTCAGAGGGTCAGTACTAAGGGAGAGCTGCACTGTCATAGGATCAGTACTGAGGGAGCGCCGCACTGTCAGAGGGTCAGTACTGAGGGAGCGCCACACTGTCAGAGGGTCAGTACTGAGGGAGTACCGCACTGTCAGAGGGTCAGTACTGAGGGAGTGCCGCACTGTCAGAGGGTCAGTACTGAGGAAGTGCTGTACTGTCAGAGGGTCAGTACTGAGGGAGTGCTGCACTGTCAGAGAGTCAGTACTGAGGGAGCGCTGCACTGTCAGAGAGTCAGTACTGAGGGAGTGCTGCACTGTCAGAGGGTCAGTACTGAGGGAGTGCCGCACTGTCAGAGAGTCAGTACTGAGGGAGTGTCGCACTGTCAGAGCGTCAGTACTGAGGGAGTGCTGCACTGTCAGAGGGTCAGTACTGAAGGAGTGCTGCACTGTCTGGGGTTCAGTACTGAGGGAGTGCCGCACTGTTAGAGGGTCAGTACTGAGGGTGTGCTGCGCAGTCAGAGGGTCAGGATTGAGTGAGTGCAGCACTGTCAGAGAGTCAGTACTGAGGGAGCGCTGCACTGTCTGGGGGTCAGTACTGAGGGAGTGCTGCACTGTCAGAGGGTCAGTACTGAGGGAGTGCCGCACTGTCAGAGGGTCAGTACTGAGGGAGCGCTGCGCAGTCAGAGGGTCAGTACTGAGGGAGTGCTGCGCAGTCAGAGGGTCAGGACTGAGGGAGTGCTGCGCAGTCAGAGGGTCAGTACTGAGGGAGTGCTGCACTGTCAGTGGGTCAGTACTGAGGGAGTGCTGCACTGTCGGAGGGTCAGTACAGAGGGAGTGCTGCACTGTCTGGGGGTCAGTACTGAGGGAGTGCTGCGCAGTCAGAGGGTCAGTACTGAGGGAGTGCTGCACTGTCAGAGGGTCAGTACTGAGGGAGTACTGCACTGTCTGGGGGTCAGTACTGAGGGAGTGCCGCACTGTCAGAGGATCAGTACTGAGGGAGTGCTGCACTGTCAGAGGGTCAGTTCAGAGGGAGTGCCGCGCTGTCAGAGGGTCAGTACTGAGGGAATGCCGCACTGTCAGAGGGTCAGTTCTGAGGGAGTGCCGCAGTGTCAGAGGGTCAGTACTGAGGGAGTGCTGCGCAGTCAGAGGGTCAGTACTGAGGGAGTGCCGCACTGTCAGAGGGTCAGTACTGAGGGAGTGCCGCATTGTCAGAGGGTCAGTACTGAGGGAGTGCTGCACTGTCAGAGGGTCAGTACTGAGGGAGTGCCGCAGTGTCAGAGAGTCAGTACTGACGGAGTGCTGCAATGTCACAGGGTCAGTACTGAGGGAGTGCTGCACTGTCAGAGGGTCAGTACTAAGGGAGAGCTGCACTGTCATAGGATCAGTACTGAGGGAGCGCCGCACTGTCAGAGGGTCAGTACTGAGGGAGCGCCACACTGTCAGAGGGTCAGTACTGAGGGAGTACCGCACTGTCAGAGGGTCAGTACTGAGGGAGTGCCGCACTGTCAGAGGGTCAGTACTGAGGAAGTGCTGTACTGTCAGAGGGTCAGTACTGAGGGAGTGCTGCACTGTCAGAGAGTCAGTACTGAGGGAGCGCTGCACTGTCAGAGAGTCAGTACTGAGGGAGTGCTGCACTGTCAGAGGGTCAGTACTGAGGGAGGGCCGCACTGTCAGAGAGTCAGTACTGAGGGAGTGTCGCACTGTCAGAGGGTCAGTACTGAAGGAGTGCTGCACTGTCTGGGGTTCAGTACTGAGGGAGTGCCGCACTGTTAGAGGGTCAGTACTGAGGGAGTGCTGCGCAGTCAGAGGGTCAGGATTGAGTGAGTGCAGCACTGTCAGAGGGTCAGTACTGAGGGAGTGTTGCACTGTCAGAGGATCAGTACTGAGGGAGTGCTGCGCAGTCAGAGGGTCAGTACTGAGGGAGTGCCGCACAGTCAGAGGGTCAGTATTGAGGGAGTGCTGCACGGTCAGAAGGTCAGTACTGAGGGAGTGCTGCACTGTCAGAGGGTCATTACTGAGGGAGTGCCGCAGTGTCAGAGGGTCAGTACTGAGGGAGTGCTGCACTGTCAGAGAGTCAGTACTGAGGGAGCGCTGCACTGTCTGGGGGTCAGTACTGAGGGAGTGCCGCACTGTCAGAGGGTCAGTACTGAGGGAGCGCTGCGCAGTCAGAGGGTCAGTACTGAGGGAGTGCTGCGCAGTCAGAGGGTCAGGACTGAGGGAGTGCTGCGCAGTCAGAGGGTCAGTACTGAGGGAGTGCTGCACTGTCAGTGGGTCAGTACTGAGGGAGTGCTGCACTGTCGGAGGGTCAGTACAGAGGGAGTGCTGCACTGTCTGGGGGTCAGTACTGAGGGAGTGCTGCGCAGTCAGAGGGTCAGTACTGAGGGAGTGCTGCACTGTCAGAGGGTCAGTACTGAGGGAGTGCCGCACTGTCAGAGGATCAGTACTGAGGGAGTGCTGCACTGTCAGAGGGTCAGTACAGAGGGAGTGCCGCGCTGTCAGAGGGTCAGTACTGAGGGAATGCCGCACTGTCAGAGGGTCAGTTCTGAGGGAGTGCCGCAGTGTCAGAGGGTCAGTACTGAGGGAGTGCTGCGCAGTCAGAGGGTCAGTACTGAGGGAGTGCCGCACTATCAGAGGGTCAGTACTGAGGGAGTGCTGCACTGTCAGAGGGTCAGTACTGAGGGAGTGCCGCACTGTCAGAGGGTCAGGACTGAAGGAGTGCTGCGCAGTCAGAGGGTCAGTACTGAGGGTGTGCTGCACTGTCAGAGGGTCAGTACTGAGGAGGTGCCGCACTGTCAGAGGGCCAGTACTGAGGGAGTGCTGCGCACTCAGAGGGTCAGCACTGAGGGAGTTTTGCACTGTCAGAGGGTCAGTACTGAGGGAGTGCTGCACTGTCAGAGGGTCATTACTGAGGGAGTGCCGCAGTGTCAGAGGGTCTGTACTGAGGGAGTGCCGCACTGTCAGAGGGTCAGTACTGAGGGAGTGCCACACTGTCAAAGGGTCAGTACTGAGGGAGTGCTGCACTGTCAGAGGGTCAGTACTGATAGAGCGCAGCACTGTCAGAGAGTCAGTACTGAGGGAGCGCTGCACTGTCTGGGGGTCAGTACTGAGGGAGTGCTGCACTGTCAGAGGGTCAGTACTGAGGGAGTGCCGCACTGTCAGAGGGTCAGTACTGAGGGAGCGCTGCGCAGTCAGAGGGTCAGTACTGAGGGAGTGCTGCGCAGTCAGAGGGTCAGGACTGAGGGAGTGCTGCGCAGTCAGAGGGTCAGTACTGAGGGAGTGCTGCACTGTCAGTGGGTCAGTACTGAGGGAGTGCTGCACTGTCGGAGGGTCAGTACAGAGGGAGTGCTGCACTGTCTGGGGGTCAGTACTGAGGGAGTGCTGCGCAGTCAGAGGGTCAGTACTGAGGGAGTGCTGCACTGTCAGAGGGTCAGTTCAGAGGGAGTGCCGCGCTGTCAGAGGGT
Organism: Scyliorhinus torazame; assembly: GCF_047496885.1. Taxonomy (NCBI): domain Eukaryota; kingdom Metazoa; phylum Chordata; class Chondrichthyes; order Carcharhiniformes; family Scyliorhinidae; genus Scyliorhinus; species Scyliorhinus torazame. The sequence goes on from NC_092707.1 coordinate 415,021,091, forward strand.
CAGTACTGAGGGAATGCCGCACTGTCAGAGGGTCAGTTCTGAGGGAGTGCCGCAGTGTCAGAGGGTCAGTACTGAGGGAGTGCTGCGCAGTCAGAGGGTCAGTACTGAGGGAGTGCCGCACTGTCAGAGGGTCAGTACTGAGGGAGTGCCGCATTGTCAGAGGGTCAGTACTGAGGGAGTGCTGCACTGTCAGAGGGTCAGTACTGAGGGAGTGCCGCAGTGTCAGAGAGTCAGTACTGACGGAGTGCTGCAATGTCACAGGGTCAGTACTGAGGGAGTGCTGCACTGTCAGAGGGTCAGTACTAAGGGAGAGCTGCACTGTCATAGGATCAGTACTGAGGGAGCGCCGCACTGTCAGAGGGTCAGTACTGAGGGAGCGCCACACTGTCAGAGGGTCAGTACTGAGGGAGCGCCACACTGTCAGAGGGTCAGTACTGAGGGAGTGCCGCACTGTCAGAGGGTCAGTACTGAGGGAGTGCTGTACTGTCAGAGGGTCAGTACTGAGGGAGTGCTGCACTGTCAGAGAGTCAGTACTGAGGGAGCGCTGCACTGTCAGAGAGTCAGTACTGAGGGAGTGCTGCACTGTCAGAGGGTCAGTACTGAGGGAGTGCCGCACTGTCAGAGAGTCAGGACTGAGGGAGTGTCGCACTGTCAGAGCGTCAGTACTGAGGGAGTGCTGCACTGTCAGAGGGTCAGTACTGAAGGAGTGCTGCACTGTCTGGGGTTCAGTACTGAGGGAGTGCCGCACTGTTAGAGGGTCAGTACTGAGGGAGTGCTGCGCAGTCAGAGGGTCAGGATTGAGTGAGTGCAGCACTGTCAGAGGGTCAGTACTGAGGGAGTGTTGCACTGTCAGAGGATCAGTACTGAGGGAGTGCTGCGCAGTCAGAGGGTCAGTACTGAGGGAGTGCCGCACAGTCAGAGGGTCAGTATTGAGGGAGTGCTGCACGGTCAGAAGGTCAGTACTGAGGGAGTGCTGCACTGTCAGAGGGTCATTACTGAGGGAGTGCCGCGCTGTCAGAGGGTCAGTACTGAGGGAGTGCTGCACTGTCAGAGAGTCAGTACTGAGGGAGCGCTGCACTGTCTGGGGGTCAGTACTGAGGGAGTGCCGCACTGTCAGAGGGTCAGTACTGAGGGAGCGCTGCGCAGTCAGAGGGTCAGTACTGAGGGAGTGCTGCGCAGTCAGAGGGTCAGGACTGAGGGAGTGCTGCGCAGTCAGAGGGTCAGTACTGAGGGAGTGCTGCACTGTCAGTGGGTCAGTACTGAGGGAGTGCTGCACTGTCAGTGGGTCAGTACAGAGGGAGTGCTGCACTGTCTGGGGGTCAGTACTGAGGGAGTGCTGCGCAGTCAGAGGGTCAGTACTGAGGGAGTGCTGCACTGTCAGAGGGTCAGTACTGAGGGAGTGCTGCACTGTCTGCGGGTCAGTACTGAGGGAGTGCCGCACTGTCAGAGGATCAGTACTGAGGGAGTGCTGCACTGTCAGAGGGTCAGTACAGAGGGAGTGCCGCGCTGTCAGAGGGTCAGTACTGAGGGAATGCCGCACTGTCAGAGAGTCAGTTCTGAGGGAGTGCCGCACTGTCAGAGGGTCAGTACTGAGGGAGTGCTGCGCAGTCAGAGGGTCAGTACTGAGGGAGTGCCGCACTGTCAGAGGGTCAGTACTGAGGGAGTCCCGCATTGTCAGATGGTCAGTACTGAGGGAGTGCTGCACTGTCAGAGGGTCAGTACTGAGGGAGTGCCGCAGTGTCAGAGAGTCAGTACTGACGGAGTGCTGCAATGTCACAGGGTCAGTACTGAGGGAGTGCTCCACTGTCAGAGGGTCAGTACTGAGGGAGAGCTGCACTGTCATAGGATCAGTACTGAGGGAGCGCCGCACTGGCAGAGGGTCAGTACTGTGGGAGTGCCGCAATGTCAGAGGATCAGTACTGAGGGAGCGCCACACTGTCAGAGGGTCAGTACTGAGGGAGTACCGCACTGTCAGAGGGTCAGTACTGAGGGAGTGCCGCACTGTCAGAGGGTCAGTACTGAGGGAGTGCTGCACTGTCAGAGGGTCAGTACTGAGGGAGTGCTGCACTGTCAGAGAGTCAGTACTGAGGGAGCGCTGCACTGTCAGAGGGTCAGTACTGAGGGAGTGCTGCACTGTCAGAGGGTCAGTACTGAGGGAGTGCCGCACTGTCAGAGAGTCAGTACTGAGGGAGTGTCGCACTGTCAGAGCGTCAGTACTGAGGGAGTGCTGAACTGACAGAGGGTCAATACTGAGGGAGTGCCGCACTGTCAGAGAGTCAGTACTGAGGGAGTGCTGCACTGTCAGAGGGTCAGTACTGAGGGAGTGCCGCACTGTCAGAGGGTCAGTACTGAGGGAGTGCCGCACTGTCAGAGGTTCAGTACTGAGGGAGTGCTGCACTGTCAGAGAGTCAGTACTGAGGGAGCGCTGCACTGTCAGAGGGTCAGTACTGAGAGAGTGCCGCACTGTCAGAGGGTCAGTACTGAGGGAGTGCAGCACTGTCAGAGGGTCAGTACTGAGGGAGTGCCGCACTGTCAGAGAGTCAGTACTGAGGGAGTGTCGCACTGTCAGAGCGTCAGTACTGAGGGAGTGCTGCACTGTCAGAGGGTCAGTACTGAAGGAGTGCTGCACTGTCTGGGGTTCAGTACTGAGGGAGTGCCGCACTGTTAGAGGGTCAGTACTGAGGGAGTGCTGCGCATTCAGAGGGTCAGGATTGAGTGAGTGAAGCACTGTCAGAGGGTCAGTACTGAGGGAGTGTTGCACTGTCAGAGGATCAGTACTGAGGGAGTGCTGCGCAGTCAGAGGGTCAGTACTGAGGGAGTGCCGCACAGTCAGAGGGTCAGTATTGAGGGAGTGCTGCACGGTCAGAAGGTCAGTACTGAGGGAGTGCCGCACTGTCCGAGGGTCAGTACTGAGGGAATGCAGTACTGTCAGAGGGTCAGTACTGAGGGAGTGCCGCACAGTCAGAGGGTCAGTATTGAGGGAGTGCTGCACGGTCAGAAGGTCAGTACTGAGGGAGTGCTGCACTGTCAGAGGGTCCGTACTGAGGGAGTGCCGCATTGTCAGAGAGTCAGTACTGACGGAGTGCTGCAATGTCACAGGGTCAGTACTGAGGGAGTGCTGCACTGTCAGAGGGTCAGTACTGAGGGAGAGCTGCACTGTCATAGGATCAGTACTGAGGGAGCGCCGCACTGTCAGAGGGTCAGCACTGTGGGAGTGCCGCAATGTCAGAGGATCAGTACTGAGGGAGCGCCACACTGTCAGAGGGTCAGTACTGAGGGAGTACCGCACTGTCAGAGGGACAGTACTGAGGTAGTGCTGCACTGTCAGAGGGTCAGTAATGAGGGAATACTGCACTGTCAGAGGGTCAGTACTGAAGGAGTGCCGCACTGTCAGAGGGTCAGTACTGAGGGAATGCCGCACTGTCAGAGGGTCAGTACTGAGGGAGTGCTGCACTGTCTGGGGCTCAGTACTGAGGGAGTGCCGCACTGTCGGAGTGTCAGTACTGAGGGAGTGCTGCACTGTCAGAGGGTCAGTACGGAGGGATTGCTGCACTGTCAGAGGGTCAGTACTGAGGGAGTGCTGCACTGTCAGAGGGTCAGTACTGAGGGTGTGCTGCACTGTCAGAGGGTCAGTACTGAGGGAGTGCCGCACTGTCAGAGGGTCAGTACTGAGGGAGTGCTGCACTGTCAGAGAGTCAGTACTGAGGGAGCGCTGCACTGTCAGAGAGTCACTACTGAGGGAGTGCTGCACTGACAGAGGGTCAGTACTGAGGGAGTGCCGCACTGTCAGAGAGTCAGTACTGAGGGAGTGCTGCACTGTCAGAGGGTCAGTACTGAGGGAGTGCCGCACTGTCAGAGGGTCAGTACTGAGGGAGTGCCGCACTGTCAGAGAGTCAGTACTGAGGGAGTGCTGCACTGTCAGAGGGTCAGTACTGAGGGAGTGCTGCACTGTCAGAGGGTCAGTACTGAGGGAGTGCCGCACTGTCAGAGGGCCAGTACTAAGGGAGTGCTGCGCAGTCAGAGGGTCAGCACTGAGGGAGTGCCGCACTGTCAGAGGGTCAGTGCTGAGGGAATGTTGCACTATCAGAGGATCAGTACTGAGGGAGTGCTGCACTGTCAGAGGGTCAGTACTGAGGGAGTGCCGCACTGTCAGAGGGTCAGTACTGAGGGAGTGCCGCACTGTCAGAGGGTCAGTACTGAGGGAGTCCCGCATTGTCAGATGGTCAGTACTGAGGGAGTGCTGCACTGTCAGAGGGTCAGTACTGAGGGAGTGCCGCAGTGTCAGAGAGTCAGTACTGACGGAGTGCTGCAATGTCACAGGGTCAGTACTGAGGGAGTGCTGCACTGTCAGAGGGTCAGTACTGAGGGAGAGCTGCACTGTCATAGGATCAGTACTGAGGGAGCGCCGCACTGGCAGAGGGTCAGTACTGTGGGAGTGCCGCAATGTCAGAGGATCAGTACTGAGGGAGCGCCACACTGTCAGAGGGTCAGTACTGAGGGAGTACCGCACTGTCAGAGGGTCAGTACTGAGGGAGTGCCGAACTGTCAGAGGGTCAGTACTGAGGGAGTGCTGCACTGTCAGAGGGTCAGTACTGAGGGAGTGCTGCACTGTCAGAGAGTCAGTACTAAGGGAGCGCTGCACTGTCAGAGAGTCAGTACTGAGGGAGTGCTGCACTGTCAGAGGGTCAGTACTGAGGGAGTGTCGCACTGTCAGAGCGTCAGTACTGAGGGAGTGCTGAACTGACAGAGGGTCAGTACTGAGGGAGTGCCGCACTGTCAGAGAGTCAGTACTGAGGGAGTGCCGCACTGTCAGAGAGTCAGTACTGAGGGAGTGTCGCACTGTCAGAGCGTCAGTACTGAGGGAGTGCTGAACTGACAGAGGGTCAGTACTGAGGGAGTGCCGCACTGTCAGAGAGTCAGTACTGAGGGAGTGCTGCACTGTCAGAGGGTCAGTACTGAGGGAGTGCCGCACTGTCAGAGGGTCAGTACTGAGGGAGTGCCGCACTGTCAGAGGTTCAGTACTGAGGGAGTGCTGCACTGTCAGAGAGTCAGTACTGAAGGAGTGCTGCACTGTCTGGGGTTCAGTACTGAGGGAGTGCCGCACTGTTAGAGGGTCAGTACTGAGGGAGTGCTGCGCAGTCAGAGGGTCAGGATTGAGTGAGTGAAGCACTGTCAGAGGGTCAGTACTGAGGGAGTGTTGCACTGTCAGAGGATCAGTACTGAGGGAGTGCTGCGCAGTCAGAGGGTCAGTACTGAGGGAGTGCCGCACAGTCAGAGGGTCAGTATTGAGGGAGTGCTGCACGGTCAGAAGGTCAGTACTGAGGGAGTGCCGCACTGTCCGAGGGTCAGTACTGAGGGAATGCCGTACTGTCAGAGGGTCAGTACTGAGGGAGTGCCGCACAGTCAGAGGGTCAGTATTGAGGGAGTGCTGCACGGTCAGAATGTCAGTACTGAGGGAGTGCTGCACTGTCAGAGGGTCCGTACTGAGGGAGTGCCGCATTGTCAGAGAGTCAGTACTGACGGAGTGCTGCAATGTCACAGGGTCAGTACTGAGGGAGTGCTGCACTGTCAGAGGGTCAGTACTGAGGGAGAGCTGCACTGTCATAGGATCAGTACTGAGGGAGCGCCGCACTGTCAGAGGGTCAGCACTGTGGGAGTGCCGCAATGTCAGAGGATCAGTACTGAGGGAGCGCCACACTGTCAGAGGGTCAGTACTGAGGGAGTACCGCACTGTCAGAGGGACAGTACTGAGGTAGTGCTGCACTGTCAGAGGGTCAGTAATGAGGGAATACTGCACTGTCAGAGGGTCAGTACTGAAGGAGTGCCGCACTGTCAGAGGGTCAGTACTGAGGGAATGCCGCACTGTCAGAGGGTCAGTACTGAGGGAGTGCTGCACTGTCTGGGGCTCAGTACTGAGGGAGTGCCGCACTGTCAGAGGATCAGTACTGAGGGAGTGCTGCACTGTCAGAGGGTCAGTACAGAGGGAGTGCAGCGCTGTCAGAGGGTCAGTACTGAGGGAATGCCGCACTGTCAGAGGGTCAGTTCTGAGGGAGTGCCGCAGTGTCAGAGGGTCAGTACTGAGGGAGTGCTGCGCAGTCAGAGGGTCAGTACTGAGGGAGTGCCGCACTGTCAGAGGGTCAGTACTGAGGGAGTCCCGCATTGTCAGAGGGTCAGTACTGAGGGAGTGCTGCACTGTCAGAGGGTCAGTACTGAGGGAGTGCCGCAGTGTCAGAGAGTCAGTACTGACGGAGTGCTGCAATGTCACAGGGTCAGTACTGAGGGAGTGCTGCACTGTCAGAGGGTCAGTACTGAGGGAGAGCTGCACTGTCATAGGATCAGTACTGAGGGAGCGCCGCACTGGCAGAGGGTCAGTACTGTGGGAGTGCCGCAATGTCAGAGGATCAGTACTGAGGGAGCGCCACACTGTCAGAGGGTCAGTACTGAGGGAGTACCGCACTGTCAGAGGGTCAGTACTGAGGGAGTGCCGCACTGTCAGAGGGTCAGTACTGAGGGAGTGCTGCACTGTCAGAGGGTCAGTACTGAGGGAGTGCTGCACTGTCAGAGAGTCAGTACTGAGGGAGCGCTGCACTGTCAGAGAGTCAGTACTGAGGGAGTGCTGCACTGTCAGAGGGTCAGTACTGAGGGAGTGCCGCACTGTCAGAGAGTCAGTACTGAGGGAGTGTCGCACTGTCAGAGCGTCAGTACTGAGGGAGTGCTGCACTGTCAGAGGGTCAGTACTGAGAGAGTGCCGCACTGTCAGAGGGTCAGTACTGAGGGAGTGCAGCACTGTCAGAGGGTCAGTACTGAAGGAGTGCCACACTGTCAGAGGGTCAGTACTGAGGGAGTGCTGCACTGTCAGAGGGTCAGTACTGAGGGAGTGCCGCACTGTCAGAGAGTCAGTACTGAGGGAGTGTTGCACTGTCAGAGCGTCAGTACTGAGGGAGTGCTGCACTGTCAGAGGGTCAGTACTGAAGGAGTGCTGCACTGTCTGGGGTTCAGTACTGAGGGAGTGCCGCACTGTTAGAGGGTCAGTACTGAGGGAGTGCTGCGCAGTCAGAGGGTCAGGATTGAGTGAGTGCAGCACTGTCAGAGGGTCAGTACTGAGGGAGTGTTGCACTGTCAGAGGATCAGTACTGAGGGAGTGCTGCGCAGTCAGAGGGTCAGTACTGAGGGAGTGCCGCACAGTCAGAGGGTCAGTATTGAGGGAGTGCTGCACGGTCAGAAGGTCAGTACTGAGGGAGTGCCGCACTGTCCGAGGGTCAGTACTGAGGGAATGCCGTACTGTCAGAGGGTCAGTACTGAGGGAGTGCCGCACAGTCAGAGGGTCAGTATTGAGGGAGTGCTGCACGGTCAGAAGGTCAGTACTGAGGGAGTGCTGCACTGTCAGAGGGTCCGTACTGAGGGAGTGCCGCATTGTCAGAGAGTCAGTACTGACGGAGTGCTGCAATGTCACAGGGTCAGTACTGAGGGAGTGCTGCACTGTCAGAGGGTCAGTACTGAGGGAGAGCTGCACTGTCATAGGATCAGTACTGAGGGAGCGCCGCACTGTCAGAGGGTCAGTACTGTGGGAGTGCCGCAATGTCAGAGGGTCAGTACTGAGGGAGCGCCACACTGTCAGAGGGTCAGTACTGAGGGAGTACCGCACTGTCAGAGAGTCAGTACTGAGGGAGTGCTGCACTGTCAGAGGGTCAGTACTGAGGGAGTGCTGCACTGTCAGAGGGTCAGTACTGAGGGAGTGCCGCACTGTCAGAGGGCCAGTACTAAGGGAGTGCTGCGCAGTCAGAGGGTCAGCACTGAGGGAGTGCCGCACTGTCAGAGGGTCAGTGCTGAGGGAATGTTGCACTATCAGAGGATCAGTACTGAGGGAGTGCTGCACTGTCAGAGGGTCAGTACTGAGGGAGTGCCGCACTGTCAGAAGGTCAGTACTGAGGGAGTGCCGCACTGTCAGAGGGTCAGTACTGAGGGAGTGCTGCGCAGTCATCGGGACAGTACTGAGGGAGTGCCGCACTGTCAGAGGGTCAGTACTGAGGGGGTATTGCACTGTCAGAGCATCAGTACTGAGGGAGTGCTGCACTGTCAGAGGGTCAGTACTGAGGGAGTGCCGCACTGTCAGAGGGTCAGTACTGAGGTAGTGCCACACTGTCAGAGGGTCAGTACTGAGGGAGTGCTGCACTGTCAGAGGGTCAGTACTGAGGGAGTGCCGCACTGTCAGAGAGTCAGTACTGAGGGAGTGCTGCACTGTCAGAGGGTCAGTACTGAGGGAGTGCTGCACTGTCAGAGGGTCAGTACTGAGGGAGTGCCGCAATGTCAGAGGGCCAGTACTGAGGGAGTGCTGCGCAGTCAGAGGGTCAGCACTGAGGCAGTGCCGCACTGTCAGAGGGTCAGTGCTGAGGGAGTGTTGCACTGTCAGAGGATCAGTACTGAGGGAGTGCTGCACTATCAGAGGGTCAGTACTGAGGGAGTGCCGCACTGTCAGAGGGTCAGTACTGAGGGAGTGCCGCACTGTCAGAGGGTCAGTACTGAGGGAGTGCCGCACTGTCAGAGGGTCAGTACTGAGGGAGTGCTGCACTGTCAGAGGGTCAGTACTGAAGGAGTGCAGCACTGTCTGGGGTTCAGTACTGAGGGAGTGCCGCACTGTTAGAGGGTCAGTACTGAGGGAGTGCTGCACTGTCTGGGGGTCAGTACAGAGGGAGTGCTGCACTGTCGGAGGTTCAGTACTGAGGGAGTGCTGCACTGTCGGAGGGTCAGTACTGAGGGAGTGCTGCACTGTCTGGGGGTCAGTACTGAGGGAGTGCCTTACTGTCAGAGGGTCAGTACTGAGGGAGTGCTGCACTGTCAGAGGGTCAGTACTGAGGGAGTGCCGCACTGTCAGAGGGTCAGTACTGAGGGAGTGCCGCACTGTCAGAGGGTTAGTACTGAGGGAGTGCCGCACTGTCAGAGGGTCAGTACTGAGGGAGTGCTGCACTGTCAGAGGGTCAGTACTGAGGGAGTGCTGCACTGTCAGAGAGTCAGTACTGAGGGAGCGCTGCACTGTCAGAGAGTGAGTACTGAGGGAGTGCTGCACTGTCAGAGGGTCAGTACTGAGGGAGTGCCGCACTGTCAGAGAGTCAGTACTGAGGGAGTGCCGCACTGTCAGACGGTCAGTACTGAGGGAGTGCTGCACTGTCAGAGGGTCAGTACTGAAAGACTGCTGCACTGTCTGGGGTTCAGTACTGAGGGAGTGCCGCACTGTTAGAGGGTCAGTACTGAGGGAGTGCTGCACTGTCTGGGGGTCAGTACAGAGGGAGTGCTGCACTGTCGGAGGTTCAGTACTGAGGGATTGCTGCACTATCGGAGGGTCAGTACTGAGGGAGTGCTGCACTGTCTGGGGGTCAGTACTGAGGGAGTGCCGCACTGTCAGAGGGTCAGTACTGAGGGAGTGCTGCACTGTCGGAGGATCAGGACTGAGGGAGTGCTGCGCAGTCAGAGGGTGAGTACTGAGGGGTGCCGCACTGTCGGAGGGTCAGTACTGAGGGAGTGCTGCACTGTCTGGGGGTCAGTACTGAGGGAGTGCTGCGCAGTCAGAGGGTCAGTACTGAGGGAGTGCTGCGCAGTCAGAGGGTCAGTACTGAGGGAGTGCCGCACTGTCAGAGGGTCAGTACTGAGGGAGTGCCGCACTATCAGAGGGTCAGTACTGAGGGAGTGCTGCACTGTCAGAGGGTCAGTACTAAGGGAGTGCCGCACTGTCAGAGGGTCAGGACTGAAGGAGTGCTGCGCAGTCAGAGGGTCAGTACTGAGGGTGTGCTGCACTGTCAGAGGGTCAGTACTGAGGGAGTGCCGCACTGTCAGAGGGCCAGTACTGAGGGAGTGCTGCGCACTCAGAGGGTTAGCACTGAGGGAGTTTTGCACTGTCAGAGGGTCAGTACTGAGGGAGTGCTGCACTGTCAGAGGGTCATTACTGAGGGAGTGCCGCAGTGTCAGAGGGTCTGTACTGAGGGAGTGCCGCACTGTCAGAGGGTCAGTACTGAGGGAGTGCCACACTGTCAGAGGGTCAGTACTGAGGGAGTGCTGCACTGTCAGAGGGTCAGTACTGATAGAGTGCTGCACTGTCAGAGAGTCAGTACTGAGGGAGCGCTGCACTGTCTGGGGGTCAGTACTGAGGGAGTGCTGCACTGTCACAGGGTCAGTACTGAGGGAGTGCTGCACTGTCAGAGGGTCAGTACGGAGGGATTGCTGCACTGTCAGAGGGTCAGTACTGAGGGAGTGCTGCGCAGTCAGAGGGTCAGGACTGAGGGAGTGCTGCGCAGTCAGAGGGTCAGTACTGAGGGAGTGCTGCACTGTCAGTGGGTCAGTACTGAGGGAGTGCTGCACTGTCGGAGGGTCAGTACAGAGGGAGTGCTGCACTGTCTGGGGGTCAGTACTGAGGGAGTGCTGCGCAGTCAGAGGGTCAGTACTGAGGGAGTGCTGCACTGTCAGAGGGTCAGTACTGAGCGAGTGCTGCACTGTCAGAGGGTCAGTACTGAGGGAGTGCCGCACTGTCAGAGGGTCAGTACTGAGGGAGTGCCGCACTGTCAGAGGTTCAGTACTGAGGGAGTGCTGCACTGTCAGAGAGTCAGTACTGAGGGAGCGCTGCACTGTCAGAGGGTCAGTACTGAGAGAGTGCCGCACTGTCAGAGGGTCAGTACTGAGGGAGTGCAGCACTGTCAGAGGGTCAGTACTGAAGGAGTGCCGCACTGTCAGAGGGTCAGTACTGAGGGAGTGCTGCACTGTCAGAGGGTCAGTACTGAGGGAGTGCCGCACTGTCAGAGGGCCAGTACTGAGGGAGTGCTGCGCAGTCAGAGGGTCAGCACTGAGGGAGTGCCGCACTGTCAGAAGGTCAGTACTGAGGGAGTGTTGCACTGTCAGAGGATCAGTACTGAGGGAGTGCTGCACTGTCAGAGGGTCAGTACTGAGGGAGTGCCGCACTGTCAGAGGGTCAGTACTGAGGGAGTGCCGCACTGTCAGAGGGTCAGTACTGAAGGATTGCCGCACTGTCAGAGGGTCAGTACTGAGGGAGTGCTGCACTGAAAGAGGGTCAGTACTGAGGGAGTGCCGCACTGTCAGAGGGTCAGTACTGAGGGAGTGCTGCACTGTCAGAGGGTCAGTACTGAGGGACTGCCGCACTGTCAGAGGGTCAGTACTGAGGGAGTGCCGCACTGTCAGAGGGTCAGTACTGAGGGAATGCCGCACTGTCAGAGGGTCAGTACTGAGGGAGTGCTGCACTGTCAGAGGGTCAGTACTGAGGGAGTGCTGCACTGTCAGAGGGTCAGTACTGAGGGAGCGCTGCACTGTCAGAGAGTCAGTACTGAGGGAGCGCTGCACTGTCAGAGAGTCAGTACTGAGGGAGTGCTGCACTGTCAGAGGGTCAGTACTGAGGGAGTGCCGCACTGTCAGAGAGTCAGTACTGAGGGAGTGTCGCACTGTCAGAGCGTCAGTACTGAGGGAGTGCTGCACTGTCAGAGGGTCAGTACTGAGAGAGTGCCGCACTGTCAGAGGGTCAGTACTGAGGGAGTGCAGCACTGTCAGAGGGTCAGTACTGAAGGAGTGCCACACTGTCAGAGGGTCAGTACTGAGGGAGTGCTGCACTGTCAGAGGGTCAGTACTGAGGGAGTGCCGCACTGTCAGAGAGTCAGTACTGAGGGAGTGTTGCACTGTCAGAGCGTCAGTACTGAGGGAGTGCTGCACTGTCAGAGGGTCAGTACTGAAGGAGTGCTGCACTGTCTGGGGTTCAGTACTGAGGGAGTGCCGCACTGTTAGAGGGTCAGTACTGAGGGAGTGCTGCGCAGTCAGAGGGTCAGGATTGAGTGAGTGCAGCACTGTCAGAGGGTCAGTACTGAGGGAGTGTTGCACTGTCAGAGGATCAGTACTGAGGGAGTGCTGCGCAGTCAGAGGGTCAGTACTGAGGGAGTGCCGCACAGTCAGAGGGTCAGTATTGAGGGAGTGCTGCACGGTCAGAAGGTCAGTACTGAGGGAGTGCCGCACTGTCCGAGGGTCAGTACTGAGGGAATGCCGTACTGTCAGAGGGTCAGTACTGAGGGAGTGCCGCACAGTCAGAGGGTCAGTATTGAGGGAGTGCTGCACGGTCAGAAGGTCAGTACTGAGGGAGTGCTGCACTGTCAGAGGGTCCGTACTGAGGGAGTGCCGCATTGTCAGAGAGTCAGTACTGACGGAGTGCTGCAATGTCACAGGGTCAGTACTGAGGGAGTGCTGCACTGTCAGAGGGTCAGTACTGAGGGAGAGCTGCACTGTCATAGGATCAGTACTGAGGGAGCGCCGCACTGTCAGAGGGTCAGTACTGTGGGAGTGCCGCAATGTCAGAGGATCAGTACTGAGGGAGCGCCACACTGTCAGAGGGTCAGTACTGAGGGAGTACCGCACTGTCAGAGGGACAGTACTGAGGTAGTGCTGCACTGTCAGAGGGTCAGTAATGAGGGAATACTGCACTGTCAGAGGGTCAGTACTGAAGGAGTGCCGCACTGTCAGAGGGTCAGTACTGAGGGAATGCCGCACTGTCAGAGGGTCAGTACTGAGGGAGTGCTGCACTGTCTGGAGCTCAGTACTGAGGGAGTGCCGCACTGTCAGAGTGTCAGTACTGAGGGAGTGCTGCACTGTCAGAGGGTCAGTACGGAGGGATTGCTGCACTGTCAGAGGGTCAGTACTGAGGGAGTGCTGCACTGTCAGAGGGTCAGTACTGAGGGTGTGCTGCACTGTCAGAGGGTCAGTACTGAGGGAGTGCCGCACTGTCAGAGGGTCAGTACTGAGGGAGTGCTGCACTGTCAGAGAGTCAGTACTGAGGGAGCGCTGCACTGTCAGAGAGTCACTACTGAGGGAGTGCTGCACTGACAGAGGGTCAGTACTGAGGGAGTGCCGCACTGTCAGAGAGTCAGTACTGAGCGAGTGCTGCACTGTCAGAGGGTCAGTACTGAGGGAGTGCCGCACTGTCAGAGGGTCAGTACTGAGGGAGTGCCGCACTGTCAGAGGTTCAGTACTGAGGGAGTGCTGCACTGTCAGAGAGTCAGTACTGAGGGAGCGCTGCACTGTCAGAGGGTCAGTACTGAGAGAGTGCCGCACTGTCAGAGGGTCAGTACTGAGGGAGTGCAGCACTGTCAGAGGGTCAGTACTGAAGGAGTGCCGCACTGTCAGAGGGTCAGTACTGAGGGAGTGCTGCACTGTCAGAGGGTCAGTACTGAGGGAGTGCCGCACTGTCAGAGGGCCAGTACTGAGGGAGTGCTGCGCAGTCAGAGGGTCAGCACTGAGGGAGTGCCGCACTGTCAGAAGGTCAGTACTGAGGGAGTGTTGCACTGTCAGAGGATCAGTACTGAGGGAGTGCTGCACTGTCAGAGGGTCAGTACTGAGGGAGTGCCGCACTGTCAGAGGGTCAGTACTGAGGGAGTGCCGCACTGTCAGAGGGTCAGTACTGAAGGATTGCCGCACTGTCAGAGGGTCAGTACTGAGGGAGTGCTGCACTGAAAGAGGGTCAGTACTGAGGGAGTGCCGCACTGTCAGAGGGTCAGTACTGAGGGAGTGCTGCACTGTCAGAGGGTCAGTACTGAGGGACTGCCGCACTGTCAGAGGGTCAGTACTGAGGGAGTGCCGCACTGTCAGAGGGTCAGTACTGAGGGAATGCCGCACTGTCAGAGGGTCAGTACTGAGGGAGTGCTGCACTGTCAGAGGGTCAGTACTGAGGGAGTGCTGCACTGTCAGAGGGTCAGTACTGAGGGAGCGCTGCACTGTCAGAGAGTCAGTACTGAGGGAGCGCTGCACTGTCAGAGAGTCAGTACTGAGGGAGTGCTGCGCAGTCAGAGGGTCAGTACTGAGGGCGTGCCGCACTGTCAGAATGTCAGTACTGAGGGAGTGTTGCACTGTCAGAGCATCAGTACTGAGGGAGTGCTGCACTGTCAGAGGGTCAGTACTGAGGGAGTGCCGCACTGTCAGAGGGTCAGTACTGAGGGAGTGCCGCACTGTCAGAGGGTCAGTACTGAGGGAGTGCTGCACTGTCAGAGAGTCAGTACTGAGGGAGCTCTGCACTGTCAGAGAGTCACTACTGAGGGAGTGCTGCACTGACAGAGGGTCAGTACTGAGGGAGTGCCGCACTGTCAGAGAGTCAGTACTGAGGGGGTGATGCACTGTCAGAGGGTCAGTACTGAGGGAGTGCCGCACTGTCAGAGGGTCAGTACTGAGGGAGTGCCGCACTGTCAGAGGGTCAGTACTGAGGGAGTGCTGCACTGTCAGAGGGTCAGTACTGAGGGAGCGCTGCACTGTCAGAGGGTCAGTGCTGAGGGAGTGTTGCACTGTCAGAGGATCAGTACTGAGGGAGTGCCGCACTGTCAGAGGGTCAGTACTGAGAGAGTGCCGCACTGTCAGAGGGTCAGTACTGAGGGAGTGCCGCACTGTCAGAGGGTCAGTACTGAGGGACTGCTGCACTGTCAGAGGGTCAGTACTGAGGGAGTGCTGCACTGTCAGAGAGTCAGTACTGAGGGAGCGCTGCACTGTCAGAGAGTCAGAACTGAGGGAGTGCTGCACTGTCAGAGGGTCAGTACTGAGGGAGTGCCGCACTGTCAGAGAGTCAGTACTGAGGGAGTGCCGCACTGTCAGAGGGTCAGTACTGAGGGAGTGCTGCACTGTCAGAGGGTCAGTACTGAAGGAGTGCTGCACTGTCTGGGGTTCAGTACTGAGGGAGTGCCGCACTGTTAGAGGGTCAGTACTGAGGGAGTGCTGCACTGTCTGGGGGTCAGTACTGAGGGAGTGCCGCACTGTCAGAGGGTCAGTACTGAGGGAGTGCTGCACTCTCAGAGGGTCAGTACTGAGGGAGTGCTGCACTGTCAGAGGGTCAGTACTGAGGGAGTGCCGCACTGTCAGAGGGCCAGTACTGAGGGAGTGCTGCGCAGTCACAGGGTCAGCACTGAGGGAGTGCCGCACTGTCAGAGGGTCAGTGCTGAGGGAGTGTTGCACTGTCAGAGGATCAGTACTGAGGGAGTGCTGCACTGTCAGAGGGTCAGTCCTGAGGGAGTGCCGCACTGTCAGAGGGTCAGTACTGAGGGAGTGCCGCACTGTCAGAGGGTCAGTACTGAGGGAGTGCCGCACTGTCAGAGGGTCAGTACTGAGGGAGTGCTGCACTGTCAGAGAGTCAGTACTGAGGGAGCGCTGCACTGTCAGAGAGTCAGTACTGAGGGAGCGCTGCACTGTCAGAGAGTCAGTACTGAGGGAGTGCTGCACTGTCAGAGGGTCAGTACTGAGGGAGTGCTGCACTGTCAGAGGGTCAGTACTGAGGGAGTGCCGCACTGTCAGAGGTCAGTACTGAGGGAGTGCTGCACTGTCTGGGGGTCAGTACTGAGGGAGTGCCGCACTGTTAGAGGGTCAGTACTGAGGGAGTGCTGCTTTGTCAGAGGGTCAATACTGAGCGAGTGCCGCACTGTCAGAGGGTCAGTACTGAGGGAGTGCCGCACTGTCAGAGGGTCAGGACTGAGGGAGTGCTGCACTGTCAGAGGGTCAGGACTGAGGGAGTGCTGCACTGTCAAGAGGGTCAGTACTGAGGGAGTGCCGCACTGTCAGAGGGTCAGTACTGAGGGTGTGCTGCACTGTCAGAGGGTCAGTACTGAGAGAGTGCCGCACTGTCAGAGGGTCAGTACTGAGGAAGTGCCGCACTGTCAGAGGGTCAGTACTAAGGAAGTGCCGCACTGTCAGAGGGTCAGTACTGAAGGAGTGCCGCACTGTCAGAGTGTCAGTACTGAGGGAGTGCTGCACTGTCAGAGGGTCAGTACTGAGGGAGTGCCGCACTGTCAGAGGGTCAGTACTGAGGGAGTGTTGCACTGTCAGAGGATCAGTACTGAGGGAATACCGCACTGTGAGAGGGTCAGTACTGAGGGAGTGCCGCACTGTCAGAGGGTCAGTACTGAGGGAGTGCCGCACTGTCAGAGGGTTCGTACTGACGGAGTGCCGCACTGTCAGAGGGTCAGTACTGAGGGAGTGCTGCACTGTCAGAGAGTCAGTACTGAGGGTGCGCTCACTGTCAGAGTGTCATAGAACATAGAACATAGAAAATACAGCACAGAACAGGCCCTTCGGCCCACGATGTTGTGCCGAACCTTTGTCCTAGATTAATCATAGATTATCATTGAATTTACATTGCAGAAGGAGGCCATTCGGCCCTTTGAGTCTGCACCAGCTCTTGGAAAGAGCACCCTACCCAAACTCAACACCTCCACCCAACACCAAGGGCAATTTGGACATTAAGGGCAATTTATCATTGGCCAATTCACCTAACCCGCACATCTTTGGACTGTGGGAGGAAACCGGAGCACCCGGAGGAAACCCACGCAGACACGGGGAGGACGTGCAGACTCCGCACAGACAATGACCCAGGCCGGAATCGAACCTGGGACCATGGATCTGTGAACCAATTGTGCTATCCTCAATGCTACCGTGCTGCCCTTAAGAACAAATAAATCTACACTATATCATTTTCCCGTAATCCATGTACCTATCCAACAGCTGCTTGAAGGTCCCTAATGTTTCCGACTCAACGACTTCCACAGGCAGTGCATTCCATGCCCCCACTACTCTCTGGGTAAAGAACCTACCTCTGATATCCCTCCTATATCTTCCACCTTTCACCTTAAATTTATGTCCCCTTGTAATGGTGTGTTCCACCTGGGGAAAAAGTCTCTGACTGTCTACTCTATCTATTCCCCTGATCATCTTATAAACCTCTATCAAGTCGCCCCTCATCCTTCTCCGCTCTAATGAGAAAAGGCCTAGCACCCTCAACCTTTCCTCGTAAGACCTACTCTCCATTCCAGGCAACATCCTGGTAAATCTTCTTTGCACCTTTTCCACAGCTTCCACATCCTTCCTAAAATGAGGCGACCAGAACTGTACACAGTACTCCAAATGTGGCCTTACCAAAGTTTTGTACAGCTGCATCATCACCTCACGGCTCTTAAATTCAATCCCTCTGTTAATGAACGCGAGCACACCATAGGCCTTCTTCACAGCTCTATCCACTTGAGTGGCAACTTTCAAAGATGTATGAACATAGACCCCAAGGTCTCTCTGCTCCTCTACAATGCCAAGAACTCTACCGTTAACCCTGTATTCCGCATTCATATTTGTCCTTCCAAAATGGACAACCTCACACTTTTCAGGGTTAAACTCCATCTGCCACTTCGCAGCCCAGCTCTGCATCCTATCTATGTCTCTTTGCAGCCGACAACAGCCCTCCTTACTATCCACAACTCCACCAATCTTCGTATCGTCTGCAAATTTACTGACCCACCCTTCAACTCCCTCATCCAAGTCATTAATGAAAATCACAAACAGCAGAGGACCCAGAACTGATCCCTGCGGTACACCACTGGTAACTGGGATCCAGGCTGAATATTTGCCATCCACCACCACTCTCTGACTTCTATCGGTTAGCCAGTTCGTTATCCAACTGGCCAAATTTACCACTATCCCATGCCTCCTTACTTTGTGCAGAAGCCTACCATGGGAAACTTTATCAAATGCCTTACTAAAATCCATGTACACTACATCCACTGCTTTACCTTCATCCACATGCTTGGTCACCTCCTCAAAGAATTCAATAAGATTTGTAAGGCAAGACCTACCCCTCACAAATCCGTGCTGACTATCCCGAATCAAGCAGTGTCTTTCCAGATGCTCAGAAATCCTATCCTTCAGTACCCTTTCCATTACTTTGCCTACCACCGAAGAAAGACTAACTGGCCTGTAATTCCCAGGGTTATCCCTAGTTCCTTTTTTGAACAGGGGCACGACATTCGCCACTCTCCAATCCCCTGGTACCACCCCTGTTGACAGTGAGGACGAAAAGATAATTGCCAACGGCTCTGCAATTTCATTTCTTGCTTCCCATAGAATCCTTGGATATATCCCGTCAGGCCCGGGGGACTTGTCTATCCTCAAGTTTTTCAAAATGCCCAACACATCTTCCTTCCTAACAAGTATTTCCTCGAGCTTACCAATCTGTTTCACACTGTCCTCTCCAACAATATCGCCCCTCTCATTTGTAAATACAGAAGAAAAGTACTCATTCAAGACCTCTCCTATCTCTTCAGACTCAATACACAATCTCCCGCTACTATCCTTGATCGGACCTACCCTCGCTCTAGTCATTCTCATATTTCTCACATCTGTGTAAAAGGCCTTGGGGTTTTCCTTGATCCTACCCGCCAAAGATTGTTCATGCCCTCTCTTAGCTCTCCTAATCCCTTTCTTCAGTTCCCTCCTGGCTATCTTGTATCCCTCCAACGCCCTGTCTGAACCTTGTTTCTTCAGCCTTACATAAGTCACCTTTTTTCTCTTAACAAGACATTCAACCTCTCTTGTCAACCATGGTTCCCTCACTCGACCATCTCTTCCCTGCCTGACAGGGACATACATATCAAGGACACGTAGCACCTGTTCCTTGAACAAGTTCCACATTTCACTTGTGTCCTTCCCTGCCAGCCTATGTTCCCAACTTATGCACTTCAATTCTTGTCTGACAACATTCCCCCAATTGTAAACCTTGCCCTGTTGCACGTACCTATCCCTCTCCATTACTAAAGTGAAAGTCACAGAATTGTGGTCACTATCTCCAAAATGCTCCCCCACTAACAAATCTATCACTTGCCCTGGCTCATTACCCAGTACTAAATCCAATATTGCCCCTCCTCTGGTCGGACAATCTACATACTGTGTTAGAAAAGCTTCCTGGACACACTGCACAAACACCACTCCATCCAAACTATTTGATCTAAAGAGTTTCCACTCAATATTTGGGAAGTTAAAGTCGCCCATGACTACTACCCTATGACTTCTGCACCTTTCCAAAATCTGTTTCCCAATCTGTTCCTCCACATCTCTGCTACTATTGGGGGGCCTATAGAAAACTCCTAACAAGGTGACTGCTCCTTTCCTATTTCTGACTTCAACCCATACTACCTCAATAGGGTGATACTCCTCGAACTGCCTTTCTGCAGCTGTTATACTATCTCTAATTAATAATGCCACCCCCCCCACCTCTTTTACCACCCTCCCTAATCTTATTGAAACATCTATAACCAGGGACCTCCAACAACCATTTCTGCCCCTCTTCTATCCAAGTTTCCGTGATGGCCACCACATCGTAGTCCCAAGTACCGATCCATGCCTTAAGTTCACCCACCTTATTCCTGATGCTTCTTGCGTTGAAGTATACACACTTCAACCCATCTCCGTGCCTGCAAATACTCTCCTTTGTCAGTGTTCCCTTCCCCACTGCCTCATTACATGCTTTGGCGTCCTGAATATCGGCTACCTTAGTTGCTGGACTACAAATCCGGTTCCCATTCCCCTGCCAAATTAGTTTAAACCCTCCCGAAGAGTACTAGCAAACCTCCCTCCCAGGATATTGGTGCCCCTCTGGTTCAGATGCAACCCGTCCTGCTTGTACAGGTCCCACCTTCCCCAGAATGCGCTCCAATTATCCAAATACCTGAAGCCCTCCCTCCTACACCATCCCTGCAGCCACGTGTTCAACTGCACTCTCTCCCTATTCCTAGCCTCGCTATCACGTGGCACCGGCAACAAACCAGAGATGACAACTCGGTCTGTCCTGGCTTTCAACTTCCAGCCTAACTCCCTAAAATTGTTTATTACCTCCACACCCCTTTTCCTACCTATGTCGTTGGTACCAATGTGCACCACGACTTCTGGCTGCTCCCCCTCCCCCTTAAGGATCCTGAAGACACGATCCGAGACATCCCTGGCCCTGGCACCCGGGAGGCAACATACCTTCCGGGAGTCTCGCTCGCGACCACAGAATCTCCTATCTATTCCCCTAACCATTGAATCTCCTACAACTATTGCTTTTCTATTCTCCCCCCTTCCCTTCTGAGCCCCAGAGCCAGACTCAGTGCCAGAGACCTGGCCGCTAGGGCCTTCCCCCGGTAGGTCATCCCCCCCAACAGCATCCAAAACGGTATACTTGTTTTGAAGGGGAACGGCCACGAGGGATCCCTGCACTGTCTGCCTGTTTGTTTTTTTCCCCCTGACTGTAACCCAGCTATTCTTGTCCTGTACCTTGGGTGTGGTTACCTCCCTGTAACCCCCTCTGCCTCCCGGATGATCCGAAGTTCATCCAGCTTCAGCTCCAGTTCCCTAACACGATCTTTGAGGAGCTGAAGTTGGGTGCACTTCCCGCAGGTATAGTCAGTGGGGACACCGGTGGTATCCCTCACCACCCACATCCTACAGGAGGAGCATGTAACTGGCCTAGCCTCCATCCCCTCTTACCTGACAGAATATAGCTGCTGTGTGGACTAACTAGATCTCCGCCCTCCGACTCTGCTCCCAGTCAGCTACACTTCCTGTAAACTCCTGGCTCTCTTCTCACTCTTTGCGGAAATGTCGGAAACAAAATGAAAGGAGCACCTTACTCCCTCCTCACCTAACTCCCTCGGTCACCAAACTCTCACTATCGCACTCAAAAAGCACCAAATTCAGCACTCCCTCAGTCACCAAACTCTCACTATAGCACTCAAATACACCAAATTCAGCACTCCCTCAGTCACCAAACTCTCACTATAGCACTCAAATACACCAAATTCAGCACTCCCTCAGTCACCAAACTCTCACTATAGCACTCAAATACACCAAATTCAGCACTCAGTGCAAACAAAGTCTGCACTGCAGGGGATCACTTTTATACTGTGAATCTAGCCTCTGAAAAACTGGCCTAATCCAATTAACTAATTAACAAGCTCCAGCTGCAAGTGCCTAGAAGTAGAAGCCTGTTTAAAGCTGATTGAAAATTCACCTTCTTCTAAACCAAACAGCAACTTTTAAGTTAATTAACTAAATAAAAGAAAGACTAAACGTTAGATAAAAATGAAGCCTTATACTCCCTCGGTCACCAAACTCTCACTATCGCACTCAAAAAGCACTGAGGTAGTGCTGCACTGTCTGGGGGTCAGTACTGAGGGAGTGCCGCACTGTTAGAGGGTCAGTACTGAGGGAGTGCTGCACTGTCTGGGGGTCAGTACTGAGGGAGTGCTGCACTGTCAGAGGGTCAGTACTGAGGGAGTGCTGCACTGTCAGAGGGTCAGTACTGAGGGAGTGCTGCACTGTCTGGGGGTCAGTACTGAGGGAGTGCCGCACTGTCAGAGGGTCAGTGCAGAGGGAGTGCCGCACTGTCAGAGGGTCAGTACTGAGGGAGTGCCGCACTGTCAGAGGGTCAGGACTGAGGGAGTGCTGCACTGTCAGAGGGTCAGTACTGAGGGTGTACTGCACTGTCAGAGGGTCAGTACTGAGAGAGTGCCGCACTGTCAGAGGGTCAGTACTGAGGGAGTGCCTCACTGTCAGAGGGTCAGTACTGAGGGAGTGCCGCACTGTCAGAGGGTCAGTACTGAAGGAGTGCCGCACTGTCAGAGGGTCAGTACTGAGGGAGTGCTGCACTGTCAGAGGGACAGTACTGAGGGTGTGCCGCTCTGTCAGAGGGTCAGTACTGAGGGAGTGCCGCACTGTCAGAGGGCCAGTACTGAGGGAGTGCTGCGCAGTCAGAGGGTCTGCACTGAGGGAGTGCCGCACTGTCAGAGGGTCTGTACTGAGGGAATGTTGCACTGTCAGAGGATCAGTACTGAGGGAATGCTGCACTTTCAGAGGGTCAGTACTGAGGGAGTGCCGCACTGTCAGAGGGTCAGAGGGTCAGTACTGAGGGAGTGCCGCACTGTCAGAGGGTCAGTACTGAGGGAGTGCCGCACTGTCAGAGGGTCAGTACTGAGGGAGTGCTGCACTGTCAGAGGGTCAGTACTGAGAGAGTGCTGAACTGTCAGAGAGTCAGTACGAGGGAGCGCTGCACTGTCAGAGAGTCAGTACTGAGGGAGTGCTGCACTGTCAGAGGGTCAGTACTGTGGGAGTGCCGCACTGTCAGAGAGTCAGAACTGAGGGAGTGCCGCACTGTCAGAGGGTCAGTACTGAGGGAGTGCTGCACTGTCAGAGGGTCAGTACTGAGTGAGTGCTGCACTGTCTGGGGGTCAGTACTGAGGGAGTGCCGCACTGTTAGAGGGTCAGTGCTGAGCGAATGCTGCACTGTCTGGGGGTCAGTACTGAGGGAGTGCTGCACTGTCGGAGGGTCAGTACTGAGGGAGTACTGCACTGTCGGAGGGTCAGTACTGAGGGAGTGCTGCACTGTCTGGGGGTCAGTACTGAGGGAGTGCCGCACTGTCAGAGGGTCAGTACTGAGGGAGTGCCGCACTGTCAGAGGGTCAGTCCTGAGGGAGTGCTGCACTGTCGGAGGGGCCGGACTGAGGGAGTGCTGCACTGTCGGAGGGTCAGTACTGAGGGAGTGCTGCACTTTCTAGGGGTCAGTACTGAGGGAGTGCTGCGCAGTCAGAGGGTCAGTACTCCGGGAGTGCTGCACTGTCAGAGGGTCAGTACAGAGGGAGTGCCTCACTGTCAGAGTGTCAGTACTGAGGGAGTGCTGCACTGTCAGAGGTTCAGTACTGAGGGAGTGCTGCGCAGTCAGAGGGTCAGTACTGAGGGAGTGCTGCACTGTCAGAGGGTCAGAGGGTCAGTACTGAGGGAGTGCTGCGCAGTCAGAGGGTCAGTAGTGAGGGAGTGCCGCACTGTCAGAGGGTCAGTACTGAGGGAGTGCCGCACTGTCAGAGGGTCAGTACTGAGGGAGTGCCGCACTGTCAGAGGGTCAGTACTGAGGGAGTGCCGCACTGTCAGAGGGTCAGTACTGAGGTAGTGCTGCACTGTCTGGGGGTCAGTACTGAGGGAGTGCCGCACTGTTAGAGAGTCAGTACTGAGGGAGTGCCGCACTGTCTGGGGGTCAGTACTGAGGGAGTGCTGCACTGTCAGAGGGTCAGTACTGAGGGAGTGCTGCACTGTCAGAGGGTCAGTACTGGGGGAGTGCTGCACTGTCTGGGGGTCAGTACTGAGGGAGTGCCGCACTGTCAGAGGGTCAGTACAGAGGGAGTGCTGCACTGTCAGTGGGTCAGTACTGAGGGTGTACTGCACTGTCAGAGGGTCAGTACTGAGAGAGTGCCGCACTGTCAGAGGGTCAGTACTGAGGGACTGCCTCACTGTCAGAGGGTCAGTACTGAGGGAGTGCCGCACTGTCAGAGGGTCAGTACTGAAGGAGTGCCGCACTGTCAGAGGGTCAGTACTGAGGGAGTGCTGCACTGACAGAGGGTCAGTACTGAGGGAGTGCTGCACTGTCAGAGGGTCAGTACTGAGGGTGTGCCGCACTGTCAGAGCGTCAGTACTGAGGGAATGTTGCACTGTCAGAGGATCAGTACTGAGGGAATGCTGCACTGTCAGAGGGTCAGTACTGAGGGAGTGCTGCACTGACAGAGGGTCAGTACTGAGGGAGTGCTGCACTGTCAGAGGGTCAGTACTGAGGGTGTGCCGCACTGTCAGAGCGTCTGTACTGAGGGAATGTTGCACTGTCAGAGGGTCAGTACTGAGGGAGTGCCGCACTGTCAGAGGGTCAGAGGGTCAGTACTGAGGGAGTGCCGCACTGTCAGAGGGTCAGTACTGAGGGAGTGCCGCACTGTCAGAGGGTCAGTACTGAGGGAGTGCTGCACTGTCAGAGGGTCAGTACTGAGGGAGTGCTGCACTGTCAGAGGGTCAGTACTGAGGGAGTTTTGCACTGTCAGAGGGTCAGTACTGAGGGAGTGCTGCACTGTCAGAGGGTCAGTACTGAGTGTTTAAAGCTGATTGAAAATTCACCTTCTTCTAAACCAAACAGCAACTTTTAAGTTAATTAACTAAATAAAAGAAAGACTAAACGTTAGATAAAAATGAAGCCTTATACTCCCTCGGTCACCAAACTCTCACTATCGCACTCAAAAAGCACTGAGGTAGTGCTGCACTGTCTGGGGGTCAGTACTGAG
Source organism: Scyliorhinus torazame (assembly GCF_047496885.1). Lineage (NCBI taxonomy): Eukaryota > Metazoa > Chordata > Chondrichthyes > Carcharhiniformes > Scyliorhinidae > Scyliorhinus > Scyliorhinus torazame. The sequence continues at coordinate 415,044,991 of NC_092707.1, forward strand.
GGAGTGCCGCACTGTTAGAGGGTCAGTACTGAGGGAGTGCTGCACTGTCTGGGGGTCAGTACTGAGGGAGTGCTGCACTGTCAGAGGGTCAGTACTGAGGGAGTGCTGCACTGTCAGAGGGTCAGTACTGAGGGAGTGCTGCACTGTCTGGGGGTCAGTACTGAGGGAGTGCCGCACTGTCAGAGGGTCAGTGCAGAGGGAGTGCCGCACTGTCAGAGGGTCAGTACTGAGGGAGTGCCGCACTGTCAGAGGGTCAGGACTGAGGGAGTGCTGCACTGTCAGAGGGTCAGTACTGAGGGTGTACTGCACTGTCAGAGGGTCAGTACTGAGAGAGTGCCGCACTGTCAGAGGGTCAGTACTGAGGGAGTGCCTCACTGTCAGAGGGTCAGTACTGAGGGAGTGCCGCACTGTCAGAGGGTCAGTACTGAAGGAGTGCCGCACTGTCAGAGGGTCAGTACTGAGGGAGTGCTGCACTGTCAGAGGGACAGTACTGAGGGTGTGCCGCTCTGTCAGAGGGTCAGTACTGAGGGAGTGCCGCACTGTCAGAGGGCCAGTACTGAGGGAGTGCTGCGCAGTCAGAGGGTCTGCACTGAGGGAGTGCCGCACTGTCAGAGGGTCTGTACTGAGGGAATGTTGCACTGTCAGAGGATCAGTACTGAGGGAATGCTGCACTTTCAGAGGGTCAGTACTGAGGGAGTGCCGCACTGTCAGAGGGTCAGAGGGTCAGTACTGAGGGAGTGCCGCACTGTCAGAGGGTCAGTACTGAGGGAGTGCCGCACTGTCAGAGGGTCAGTACTGAGGGAGTGCTGCACTGTCAGAGGGTCAGTACTGAGGGAGTGCTGAACTGTCAGAGAGTCAGTACGAGGGAGCGCTGCACTGTCAGAGAGTCAGTACTGAGGGAGTGCTGCACTGTCAGAGGGTCAGTACTGTGGGAGTGCCGCACTGTCAGAGAGTCAGAACTGAGGGAGTGCCGCACTGTCAGAGGGTCAGTACTGAGGGAGTGCTGCACTGTCAGAGGGTCAGTACTGAGTGAGTGCTGCACTGTCTGGGGGTCAGTACTGAGGGAGTGCCGCACTGTTAGAGGGTCAGTGCTGAGCGAATGCTGCACTGTCTGGGGGTCAGTACTGAGGGAGTGCTGCACTGTCGGAGGGTCAGTACTGAGGGAGTACTGCACTGTCGGAGGGTCAGTACTGAGGGAGTGCTGCACTGTCTGGGGGTCAGTACTGAGGGAGTGCCGCACTGTCAGAGGGTCAGTACTGAGGGAGTGCCGCACTGTCAGAGGGTCAGTCCTGAGGGAGTGCTGCACTGTCGGAGGGGCCGGACTGAGGGAGTGCTGCACTGTCGGAGGGTCAGTACTGAGGGAGTGCTGCACTTTCTAGGGGTCAGTACTGAGGGAGTGCTGCGCAGTCAGAGGGTCAGTACTCCGGGAGTGCTGCACTGTCAGAGGGTCAGTACAGAGGGAGTGCCTCACTGTCAGAGTGTCAGTACTGAGGGAGTGCTGCACTGTCAGAGGTTCAGTACTGAGGGAGTGCTGCGCAGTCAGAGGGTCAGTACTGAGGGAGTGCTGCACTGTCAGAGGGTCAGAGGGTCAGTACTGAGGGAGTGCTGCGCAGTCAGAGGGTCAGTAGTGAGGGAGTGCCGCACTGTCAGAGGGTCAGTACTGAGGGAGTGCCGCACTGTCAGAGGGTCAGTACTGAGGGAGTGCCGCACTGTCAGAGGGTCAGTACTGAGGGAGTGCCGCACTGTCAGAGGGTCAGTACTGAGGTAGTGCTGCACTGTCTGGGGGTCAGTACTGAGGGAGTGCCGCACTGTTAGAGAGTCAGTACTGAGGGAGTGCCGCACTGTCTGGGGGTCAGTACTGAGGGAGTGCTGCACTGTCAGAGGGTCAGTACTGAGGGAGTGCTGCACTGTCAGAGGGTCAGTACTGGGGGAGTGCTGCACTGTCTGGGGGTCAGTACTGAGGGAGTGCCGCACTGTCAGAGGGTCAGTACAGAGGGAGTGCTGCACTGTCAGAGGGTCAGTACTGAGGGTGTACTGCACTGTCAGAGGGTCAGTACTGAGAGAGTGCCGCACTGTCAGAGGGTCAGTACTGAGGGAGTGCCTCACTGTCAGAGGGTCAGTACTGAGGGAGTGCCGCACTGTCAGAGGGTCAGTACTGAAGGAGTGCCGCACTGTCAGAGGGTCAGTACTGAGGGAGTGCTGCACTGACAGAGGGTCAGTACTGAGGGAGTGCTGCACTGTCAGAGGGTCAGTACTGAGGGTGTGCCGCACTGTCAGAGCGTCAGTACTGAGGGAATGTTGCACTGTCAGAGGATCAGTACTGAGGGAATGCTGCACTGTCAGAGGGTCAGTACTGAGGGAGTGCCGCACTGTCAGAGGGTCAGAGGGTCAGTACTGAGGGAGTGCCGCACTGTCAGAGGGTCAGTACTGAGGGAGTGCCGCACTGTCAGAGGGTCAGTACTGAGGGAGTGCTGCACTGTCAGAGGGTCAGTACTGAGGGAGTGCTGCACTGTCAGAGAGTCAGTACTGAGGGAGTGCTGCACTGTCAGAGGGTCAGTACTGAGTGAGTGCTGCACTGTCTGGGGGTCAGTACTGAGGGAGTGCCGCGCTGTTAGAGGGTCAGTACTGAGGGAGTGCTGCACTGTCAGAGAGTCAGTACGAGGGAGCACTGCACTGTCAGAGAGTCAGTACTGAGGGAGTGCTGCACTGTCAGAGGGTCAGTACTGTGGGAGTGCCGCACTGTCAGAGAGTCAGTACTGAGGGAGTGCTGCACTGTCAGAGGGTCAGTACTGAGTGAGTGCTGCACTGTCTGGGGGTCAGTACTGAGGGAGTGCCGCGCTGTCAGAGGGTCAGTACTGAGGGAGCGCCGCACTGTTAGAGGGTCAGTACTGAGGGAGTGCTGCACTGTCGGAGGGGCCGGACTGAGGGAGTGCTGCGCAGTCAGAGGGTCAGTACTGAGGGAGTGCCGCACTGTCAGAGTGTCAGTACTGAGGGAGTGCTGCACTGTCAGAGGGTCAGTTCTGAGGGAGTGCCGCACTGTTAGAGGGTCAATACTGAGGGAATGCTGCACTGTCAGAGGGTCAGTACTGAGGGAGTGCCGCACTGTCAGAGCGTCAGTACTGAGGGAGTGCCGCACTGTCAGAGGGTCAGTTCTGTGGCTGTCCCAGAACCACTATGCAAACAAAAGCAATGTGGCCTCCTTGACATCCTGGTCAAAATCCATCCCTCATCCAACATCACCAAAACATTGTTGCTTGCAGAATCTTGCTTTGTACAGAGTGCAGCCTCATTCCCCAGTGTGGCTGCATTCCTCATTGTGGCTGCATACCTCATTGTGGCTGCATTCCCCAGTGTGGCTGCATTCCCCATTGGAGCTGCATTACCCAGTGTGGCTGCATTCCCCATTGGAGCTGCATTCCCCAGTGTGGCTGCATTCCTCATTGTGGCTGCATTCCCCATTGGGGCTGCATTCCCCATTGTGGCTGCATTCCCCATTGTGGCTGCATTGCCCAGTGTGGCTGCATTCCCCGTTGTGGCTGCATTCCCCATTGTGGCTGCATTGCCCAGTGTGGCTGCATTCCCCAGTGTGGCTGCAATCCCCAGTGTGGCTGCATTCCCCATTGGGGCTGCATTCCCCAGTGTGGCTGCATTCCCCATTGGGGCTGCATTCCCCATTTTCCCCATTGTGGCTGCATTCCCCATTGGGGCTGCATTCCCCAGTGGGGCTGCATTCCCCAGTGTGGCTGCATTCCCCATTGTGGCTGCATTCCCCAGTGTGGCTGCATTCCCCAGTGTGGCTGCATTCCCCATTGGGGCTGCATTCCCCAGTGTGGCTGCATTCCCCAGTGTGGCTGCATTCCTCATTGTGGCTGCATTCCCCAGTGTGGCTGCATTCCTCATTGTGGCTGCATTCCCCAGTGTGGCTGCATTCCCCATTTTCCCCATTGTGGCTGCATTCCCCATTGGGGCTGCATTCCCTATTTTCCCCAGTATGGCTGCATTCACCAGTGTGGCTGCATTCCTCATTGTGGCTGCATTCCCCAGTGTGGCTGCATTCCCCGTTGTGGCTGCATTCCCCAGTGTGGCTGCATTCCCCATTTTCCCCATTGTGGCTGCATTCCCCATTGGGGCTGCATTCCCTATTTTCCCCAGTATGGCTGCATTCCCCAGTGTGGCTGCATTCCTCATTGTGGCTGCATTCCCCAGTGTGGCTGCATTCCCCGTTGTGGCTGCATTCCCCGTTGTGGCTGCATTCCCCATTGGGTCTGCATTCCCCAGTGTGGCTGCATTCCCCATTGGGGCTGCATTCCCCAGTGTGGCTGCATTCCCCATTGGGGCTGCATTCCCCAGTGTGGCTGCATTCCCCAGTGTGGCTGCATTCCCCATTGTGGCTGCATTCCCCATTGTGGCTGCTTTCCCCATTGTGGCTGCATTCCCCATTTTCCTCAGTGTGGCTGCATTCCCCATTTAACCCAGTGTGGCTGCATTCCCCAGTGTAGCTGCATTCCCCATTGGGGCTGCATTCCCCAGTGTGGCTGCATTCCCCATTGGGGCTGAATTCACCAGTGTGGCTGCATTCCCCATTGTGGCTGCATTCCCCAGTGTGGCTGCATTCCCCATTTTCCCACGTGTGGCTGCATTCCCCAGTGTGGCTGCATTCCCCATTGTGGCTGCATTCCCCGTTGTGGCTGCATTCCCCAGTGGGGCTGCATTCCCCAGTGTGGCTGCATTCCCCATTGGGGCTGCATTCCCCATTGTGGCTGCATTCCCCATTTTCCCCAGTGTGGCTGCATTCCCCATTGTGGCTGCATTCCCCAGTGTGGCTGCATTCCCCATTGTGGCTGCATTCCCCAGTGTGGCTGCATTCCCCATTGTGGCTGCATTCCCCATTGGGGCTGCATTCCCCAGTGTGGCTGCATTCCCCATTTTCCCACGTGTGGCTTCATTCCCCGTTGTGGCTGCATTCCCCATTGGGGTTGCATTCCCCATTGTGGCTGCTTTCCCCAGTGTGGCTGCATTCCCCATTTTCCTCAGTGTGGCTGCATTCCCCATTTAACCCAGTGTGGCTGCATTCCCCAGTGTGGCTGCATTCCCCATTGGGGCTGCATTCCCCAGTGTGGCTGCATTCCCCATTGGGGCTGAATTCCCCAGTGTGGCTGCATTCCCCATTGTGGCTGCATTCCCCAGTGTGGCTGCATTCCCCATTTTCCCACGTGTGGCTGCATTCCCCAGTGTGGCTGCATTCCCCATTGTGGCTGCATTCCCCGTTGTGGCTGCATTCCCAGGTGGGGCTGCATTCCCCAGTGTGGCTGCATTCCCCATTGTGGCTGCATTCCCCATTTTCCCCAGTGTGGCTGCATTCCCCATTGTTGCTGCATTCCCCAGTGTGGCTGCATTCCCCAGTGTGGCTGCATTCCCCATTGTGGCTGCATTCTCCAGTGTGGCTGCATTCCCCAGTGTGGCTGCATTCCCCAGTGTGACTGCATTCCCCATTGTGGCTGCATTCCCCAGTGTTGCTGCATTCCCCATTGTGGCTGCATTCCCCATTTTCCCCAGTGTGGCTGCATTACCCATTGGGGCTGCATTCCCCAGTGTGGCTGCATTTCCCATTTTCCCCAGTGTGGCTGCATTCCCCAGTGTGGCTGCAGTCCCCATTGTGGCTGCATTTCCCATTTTCCCCAGTGTGGCTGCATTCCCCATTGGGGCTGCATTCCCCAGTGTGGCTGCATTTCCCATTTTCCCCAGTGTGGCTGCATTCCCCAGTGTGGCTGCATTCCCCATTGTGGCTGCATTCTCCAGTGTGGCTGCATTCCCCAGTGTGGCTGCATTCCCCATTTTCCCCAGTATGGCTGCATTCTCCAGTGTAGCTGCATTTCCCATTTTCCCCAGTGTGGCTGCATTCCCCGTTGTGGCTGCATTCCCCATTTTGGCTGCATTCTCCAGTGTGGCTGGATTCCCCAGTGTGGCTGCATTCCCCATTTTCCCCAGTGTGGCTGCATTCCCCAGTGTGGCTGCATTTCCCATTTTCCCCAGTGTGGCTGCATTCCCCAGTGTGGCTGCATTCCCCATTGGGGCTGCGTTCCCAGTGTGGCTGCATTTCCCATTTTCCCCAGTGTGGCTGCATTCCCCAGTGTGCATGCATTTCCCATTTTCCCCAGTGTGGCTGCATTCCCCAGTGTGGCTGCATTTCCCATTTTCCCCAGTGTGGCTGCATTCACCATTGTGGCTGCATTCTCCAGTGTGGCTGCATTCCCCAGTGTGGCTGCATTCCCCATTGGGGCTGGAGTCCCCAGTGTGGCTGCATTTCCCATTTTGCCCAGTGTGGCTGCATTCCCCAGTGTGGCTGCATTCCCCAGTGTGGCTGCATTCCCCATTGGGGCTGCATTCCCCAGTGTGGCTGCATTCCCCATTGGGGCTGCATTCCCCAGTGTGGCTGCATTCCCCATTGGGGCTGCATTCCCCATTGTGGCTGCATTCCCCATTGGGGCTGCATTCCCCGTTGTGGCTGCATTCTCCAGTGTGGCTGCATTCCCCAGTGTGGCTGCATTCCCCATTGGGGCTGCATTCCCCATTTTCCCCATTGTGGCTGCATTCCCCAGTGTGGCTGCATTCCCCATTGTGGCTGCATTCTCCAGTGTGGCTGCATTCCCCAGTGTGACTGCATTCCCCATTGTGGCTGCATTTCCCAGTGTGGCTGCATTCCACATTGTGGCTGCATTCCCCATTTTCCCCAGTGTGGCTGCATTCCCCATTGGGGCTGCATTCCCCAGTGTGGCTGCATTTCCCATTTTCCCCTGTGTGATTGCATTCCCCAGTGTGGCTGCATTCCCCATTGTGGCTGCATTCCCCATTGTGGCTGCATTTCCCATTTTCCCCAGTGTGGCTGCATTCCCCATTGTGGCTGCATTCTCCAGTGTGGCTGCATTCCCCAGTGTGGCTGCATTCCCCAGTGTGACTGCATTCCCCATTGTGGCTGCATTCCCCAGTGTGGCTGCATTCCCCATTGTGGCTGCATTCTCCAGTGTGGCTGCATTCCCCAGTGTGGCTGCATTCCCCAGTGTGACTACATTCCCCATTGTGGCTGCATTCCCCAGTGTGGCTGCATTCCCCATTGGGGCTGCATTCCCCAGTGTGGCTGCATTCCCCATTGTCGCTGCATTCCCCATTGTGGCTGCATTTCCCATTTTCCCCAGTATGGCTGCATTCCCCAGTATGGCTGCATTCCCCAGTGTGGCTGCATTTCCCATTTTCCCCAGTGTGACTGCATTCCCCATTGTGGCTGCATTCCCCATTGTGGCTGCATTTCCCATTTTCCCCAGTGTGGCTGCATTCCCCAGTATGGCTGCATTCCCCAGTGTGGCTGCATTTCCCATTTTCCCCAGTGTGGCTGCATTCCCCAGTGTGGCTGCATTCCCCAGTGTGACTGCATTCCCCATTGTGGCTGCATTCCCCATTTTCCCCAGTGTGGCTGCATTCCCCATTGGGGCTGCATTCCCCAGTGTGGCTGCATTTCCCATTTTCCCCAGTGTGACTGCATTCCCCATTGTGGCTGCATTCCCCAGTGTGGCTGCATTCCCCATTTTCCCCAGTGTGGCTGCATTCCCCAGTGTGGCTGCATTCCCCATTGTGGCTGCATTCCCCATTGGGGCTGCATTCCCCAGTGTGGCTGCATTCCCCAGTATGGCTGCATTCCCCAGTGTGGCTGCATTCCCCAGTATGGCTGCATTCCCCAGTGTGGCTGCATTCCCCAGTATGGCTGCATTCCCCAGTGTGGCTGCATTCCCCGTTGTGACTGCATTTCCCATTTTCCCCAGTGTGGCTGCATTCCCCAGTGTGGCTGCATTTCCCATTTTCCCCAGTGTGGCTGCATTCCCCAGTGTGGCTGCATTCCCCAGTGGGGCTGCATTCCCCATTGGGGCTGCATTACCCATTGTGGCTGCATTCCCCATTGGGGCTGCATTCCCCAGTGTGGCTGCATTCCCCAGTATGGCTGCATTCCCCAGTGTGGCTGCATTCCCCAGTATGGCTGCATTCCCCAGTGTGGCTGCATTCCCTGTTGTGGCTGCATTTCCCATTTTCCCCAGTGTGGCTGCATTCCCCAGTGTGGCTGCATTTCCCATTTTCCCCAGTTTGGCTGCATTCCCCAGTGTGGCTGCATTCCCCAGTATGGCTGCATTCCCCAGTGTGGCTGCATTCCCCGTTGTGGCTGCATTTCCCATTTTCCCCAGTGTGGCTGCATTCCCCGTTGTGGCTGCATTCCCCAGTGTGGCTGCATTCCCCATTGGAGCTGCATTCCCCATTGGGGCTGCATTCCCCATTGTGGCTGCATTCCCCGTTGTGGCTGCATTCCCCGTTGTGGCTGCCTTTCCCATTTTCCCCAGTGTGGCTGCATTCCCCAGTGTGGCTGCATTTCCCATTTTCCCCAGTGTGGCTGCATTCCCCGTTGTGGCTGCATTCCCCATTGTGGCTGCATTCCCCAGTGTGGCTGCATTCCCCATTGGAGCTGCATTCCCCATTGGGGCTGCATTCCCCGTTGTGGCTGCATTCCCCATTGTGGCTGCATTGCCCAGTGTGGCTGCATTCGCCGTTGTGGCTGCATTCCCCATTGGGGTTGCATTCCCCATTGTGGCTGCATTCCCCAGTGTGGCTGCATTCCCCGTTGTGGCTGCATTTCCCATTTTCCCCAGTGTGGCTGCATTCCCCAGTGTGGCTGCATTTCCCATTTTCCCCAGTTTGGCTGCATTCCCCAGTGTGGCTGCATTCCCCAGTATGGCTGCATTCCCCAGTGTGGCTGCATTCCCCGTTGTGGCTGCATTTCCCATTTTCCCCAGTGTGGCTGCATTCCCCGTTGTGGCTGCATTCCCCATTGTGGCTGCATTCCCCAGTGTGGCTGCATTCCCCATTGGAGCTGCATTCCCCATTGGGGCTGCATTCCCCATTGTGGCTGCATTCCCCGTTGTGGCTGCATTCCCCATTGTGGCTGCATTCCCCATTGGGGTTGCATTCCCCATTGGGGCTGCATTCCCCAGTGTGGCTGCATTCCCCGTTGTGGCTGCATTCCCCATTGTGGCTGCATTCCCCAGTGTGGCAGCATTCCCCGTTGTGGCTGCATTCCCCATTGGGGTTGCATTCCCCTTTGTGGCTGCATTCCCCATTGGGCTGCATTCCCCGTTGTGGCTGCATTCCCCAGTATGGCTGCATTCCCCAGTGTGGCTGCATTCCCCAGTGTGGCTGCATTCCCCATTGGGGCTTCATTCCCTGTTGTGGCTGCATTCCCCAGTGTGGCTGCATTCCCCAGTGGGGCTGCATTCCCCATTGTGGCTGCATTCCCCAGTGTGGCTGCATTCCCCAGTGTGGCTGCTTTCCCCATTGTGGCTGCATTCTCCAGTGGGGCTGCATTCCCCAGTGGGGCTGCATTCCCTAGTGTGGCTGCATTCCCCATTGTGGCTGCATTCTCCAGTGTGGCTGTATTCCCCAGTGGGGCTGCATTCCCCAGTGGGGCTGCATTCCCCAGTGTGGCTGCATTCCCCAGTGGGGCTGCATTCCCCAGTGTGGCTGCATTCCCCATTGTGGCTGCATTCTCCAGTATGGCTGCATTCTCCATTGTGGCTGCATTCCCCAGTGGGGCTGCATTCCCCAGTGTGGCTGCATTCCCCAGGGTGGCTGCATTCCCCAGTGGGGCTGCATTCCCCAGTGTGGCTGCATTCCCCAGTGGGGCTGCATTCCCCAGTGTGGCTGCATTCCCCAGTGGGGCTGCATTCCCCAGTGTGGCTGCATTCCCCAGGGTGGCTGCATTCCCCATTGTGGCTGCATTCTCCAGTGTGGCTGCATTCCCCAGTGTGGCTGCATTCCCCATTGGGCTGCATTCCCCAGTGTGGCTGCATTCCCCAGTGTGGCTGCATTCCCCGTTGTGGCTGCATTCCCCATTGTGGCTGCATTCCCCATTGTTGCTGCATTCCCCATTGTGGCTGCATTCTCCAGTGGGGCTGCATTCCCCAGTGTGGCTGCATTCCCCATTGGGCTGCATTCCCCAGTGTGGCTGCATTCCCCGTTGTGGCTGCATTCCCCATTGGGGCTGCATTCCCCAGTGTGGTTGCATTCCCCATTGTGGCTGCATTCCCCGTTGTGGCTGCATTCCCCAGTGTGGCTGCATTCCCCAGTGGGGCTGCATTCCCCAGTGTGGCTGCATTCCCCATTGGGGCTGCATTCCCCGTTGTGGCTGCATTCCCCAGTGTGGCTGCATTCCCCATTGTGGCTGCATTCCCCATTGGGGCTGCATTCCCCAGTGTGGCTGCATTCCCCAGTGTGGCTGCATTCCCCGTTGGGGCTGCATTCCCCAGTGGGGCTGCATTCCCCATTGGGGCTGCATTCCCCAGTGTGGCTGCATTTCCCATTTTCCCCAGTGTGACTGCATTCCCCATTGTGGCTGCATTCCCCAGTGTGGCTGCATTCCCCATTTTCCCCAGTGTGGCTGCATTCCCCAGTGTGGCTGCATTCCCCATTGTGTCTGCATTCCCCATTGGGGCTGCATTCCCCAGTGTGGCTGCATTCCCCAGTATGGCTGCATTCCCCAGTGTGGCTGCATTCCCCAGTATGGCTGCATTCCCCAGTGTGGCTGCATTCCCCAGTATGGCTGCATTCCCCAGTGTGGCTGCATTCCCCGTTGTGACTGCATTTCCCATTTTCCCCAGTGTGGCTGCATTCCCCAGTGTGGCTGCATTTCCCATTTTCCCCAGTGTGGCTGCATTCCCCAATGTGGCTGCATTCCCCAGTGGGGCTGCATTCCCCATTGGGGCTGCATTACCCATTCTGGCTGCATTCCCCATTGGGGCTGCATTCCCCAGTGTGGCTGCATTCCCCAGTATGGCTGCATTCCCCAGTGTGGCTGCATTCCCCAGTATGGCTGCATTCCCCAGTGTGGCTGCATTCCCCGTTGTGGCTGCATTTCCCATTTTCCCCAGTGTGGCTGCATTCCCCAGTGTGGCTGCATTTCCCATTTTCCCCAGTTTGGCTGCATTCCCCAGTGTGGCTGCATTCCCCAGTATGGCTGCATTCCCCAGTGTGGCTGCATTCCCCGTTGTGGCTGCATTTCCCATTTTCCCCAGTGTGGCTGCATTCCCCGTTGTGGCTGCATTCCCCAGTGTGGCTGCATTCCCCATTGGAGCTGCATTCCCCATTGGGGCTGCATTCCCCATTGTGGCTGCATTCCCCGTTGTGGCTGCATTCCCCGTTGTGGCTGCATTTCCCATTTTCCCCAGTTTGGCTGCATTCCCCAGTGTGGCTGCATTTCCCATTTTCCCCAGTGTGGCTGCATTCCCCGTTGTGGCTGCATTCCCCATTGTGGCTGCATTCCCCAGTGTGGCTGCATTCCCCATTGGAGCTGCATTCCCCATTGGGGCTGCATTCCCCGTTGTGGCTGCATTCCCCATTGTGGCTGCATTCCCCGTTGTGGCTGCATTCCCCAGTGTGGCTGCATTCCCCAGTGTGGCTGCATTCCCCATTGGGGCTTCATTCCCCGTTGTGGCTGCATTCCCCAGTGTGGCTGCATTCCCCAGTGGGGCTGCATTCCCCAGTGTGGCTGCATTCCCCATTGCGGCTGCATTCCCCAGTGGGGCTGCATTCCCCAGTGTGGCTGCATTCCCCATTGTGGCTGCATTCTCCAGTGGGGCTGTATTCCCCAGTGGGGCTGCATTCCCCAGTGGGGCTGCATTCCCCAGTGTGGCTGCATTCCCCATTGTGGCTGCATTCTCCAGTGTGGCTGTATTCCCCAGTGGGGCTGCATTCCCCATTGTGGCTGCATTCTCCAGTGTGGCTGCATTCCCCAGTGTGGCTGCATTCCCCAGTGTGGCTGCATTCCCCAGTGGGGCTGCATTCCCCAGTGTGGCAGCATTCTCCAGTGTGGCTGCATTCCCCAGTGGGGCTGCATTCCCCAGGGTGGCTGCATTCCCCAGTGTGGCTGCATTCCCCATTGGGCTGCATTCCCCAGTGTGGCTGCATTCCCCATTGGGGCTGCATTCCCCAGTGTGGCTGCATTCCCCGTTGTGGCTGCATTCCCCATTGTGGCTGCATTCTCCAGTGTGGCTGCATTCCCCATTGTGGCTGCATTCTCCAGTGTGGCTGCATTCCCCAGTGGGGCTGCATTCCCCAGTGTGGCTGCATTCC